>NW_020438912.1:181225-274307 GCF_000699045.2 Agrilus planipennis | reverse complement strand
ATTTTTTGTTTTTAAAAACATATTTTTTGTTACACCTAGCAGCCAGTAACAAATTGCTGTCGCTCTTAAATACATTAATAGCCTCTAAACATGGCAAACAAAGATTTAAGTAAACTAAAAGTTCATTTTTAATTAGTTTTAATGAAGCTTTATTCCTGTCGTCCCGCCACTTTGCGTTCATAACAGAGAATACTCTTTCTGTAAATGCTGAAGTGGCCGGAACGGACAATAAAAGTGACACTACTTTGAATAGATTTGGGAAATCAGGTTGTTCCGTAAATATGGCTTGCCATTTTTCTGTGCAATATTATTGATGAAAAAATACTCTGAATTTCGAATAATCGCTTTCAAAATTACGATGTTTACTTAAGTCCTTAAATAAAGTAGTTTTCCGTACATTATGTGTCTTGTAAAGTATAACGTACGCTCAGTCGAAATAGAGTACAATACTTTATAATAAAGTACAGGTGGCAACCCTAGTTGTGATACTTGTATAATACTTTATAGTCAGATTATTAATTATATTTAAGCACAAAAAGAATTTTATTTTGACTTAGCCGTATATGTTTTTGTGTACGTTTATGACTGATTTTATATTATTGGGCTTGTTCAGTTGAAATGAAATAAATAAATAAATCAAATTATTACTCGAACCAAACAGTTAAACAAAGGCCTAGGAATAGTATCCATCCAGTTACCGCATGAGAGATACTGTCGAATCATCAAATTGTGTGTTAAATTATCGCAGACGGATAAGGATAGCTAGAAATTCGTGGTTTTGTGGTTTATCACAAATCAATAACTAATGACGCAGTTAAGTGATGCAGAAAATTCATTGACTAAAGAACAGAAGACGTTTGAGAAGTACAAGACGACCATTATTAGGATTGACCGTTGAAAGCAAAAACCTTTTCCATTAAGTAAAACTTATTGTGTTATTTGTGTGTAAGTATACAATAACATCACGGGAGGATAAATCACGAAGAGATCGAGGCTTTCATAAAGAATCAGTAACGACAAATCATTATCTGTACTGTAAAGATTCTTCTTACAAGTTAATGAGAATCACTTAGCTTTTAATGATGGGACCCTAGATCCTGGGGTTCTGACGGTATTAAACCTAGACAGATAAATACATTTGTGCAAGATTGTAAAATAGCGAAAGAAATACATAATGTTACTAGAGGAACATAAGTGTTTTAGAGAGAGTTAAAGGAAGGCGCAGGTCTCAAATCTGGGTATTATTGCTATATTCTTCCTTCTGATAGTTAATTCATTTACAATATTGACTGTTGTTTTTTGCTTCTCTCAAATAGGATTAGTACCTTTTACATTTTATTTCTTTTTTGTCTTGGAATTTGAAAAACTTATAAATGTTCCAGTTTCTTTAGAACTAAAGAGATGAGAACTCTACCCAAATGCTTTTTATAAAAGGCGCATATACCTAAGTACATGGCAACTTATAGGAAGAAGTCTCTAAAATGTGAGAATAGTAGGTAACTACGAAACTTTTTTGGAAAGTGATTTTATAATTAAGTGTACAATCGATTAAAAATGTAGCAACAAAATGAATTTTATTGCTTCTTCCGACAGATTTAATACATTTTACGGTAGATACGCATCACTGATTGATTTACAAAATGTGTACCTAAACTTTTATTTGGTATGGGTATCTAATAAATGTTTCATAGATAATAAATCAATATGTGGTCATGTGGGTATTTCTCCAAGTGTTTCACAATTAGTACTTTAGTAATTTTATTAAGTAAATCTAAAGGTATGTCCGGCAACACCGCGATTGCTGTCGGTATATCTGTGGAAAACCCCGAATAGAACTGCAATAGAAGGGTGCGGCATTTATGAGGAGTTAGCAGCTCGCCTAATAGCAGAACGGAGCGAGGCGTTGTCTGTAGTGGACCGTGCGTCTCAACTTCGTTTCAAGATGAATTTCTGCAAGATCTTTGTGAACGTTATTGTGGGTGAAAATATCTGTATTGTGCCTTTTTGTCTTGCCGTTCGTAGAGTCGTAGCTTGGTGTTACGGTGTTGAATTTTCAGTATAATAGAACAAGTTGAGGAAGATTGTAATCACAAAAACAATTTCGATCGAATATTATTCTAATGAAACCTTAAGGAATAAATCTAAATGGAGAAAAGGTGTCAGAATTAAGTATTCTTCAATAGAAAATCAGACAAGGGTGCACACTGTCACCGCTACTTTCTAATCTATAACTATATCGAAGACGCGATAAACATCATTAAAGACTTACAGGAGCAAAACTTTAGATTTGCAGCAGTATTAGAATCTAGCAAGGAGGAGTTAGAGATATGTAGCCTTAAATGAAATGAAAGCGGTGTTGACAACACAGTATTGTATGAAAATAAATAAAAGTAAAACAAAAATACTGGTATGCAAGGGAAGAAGCGAATATAAACATAGGAGACAATAATTAGAAGAAGTAGCTGATTTTCGGTTTCTACGAAGTCGGATAACAGGATGGAAAGAGAGTAGTAAAGAATGAATGAGGATACCGTGGATAGAGAAGATTAGAAATGAGGAGGTAATACAAAGAATAGGAGAACAAAGGTTGAACACATGAAAGTCAATCAGAAATAGGTGAGATAGGTTAGTAGAACACTTTCTCAGGCATGAAGGGCTAGTTAGAGACATATACACAGAAACATGAGCTAAGAGGAGTAGAGATTACTATTCACAAACAGTTAAGGATGTGGGATGTCCTAGTTTGCGAAGATTAACTCAGGATAAGAAAAAGTGGAGGTACAAGTCCTATCGGTCTTAGGACAGATGACCTTATGATGGTGATGATGATGCACAGGAAATTGACAATAATCCAACAGTAAAAGTAGTCATTCCATTGTCCCAAATTATTTAGAAGAATTTGATGCAAATTAGACTGGCTGTGAATAGGAAACCTGTAAAAGGCTTAATGAGGAATAACAGAAATACAATTTCTAATGTGAAACGTCAAACGAACAATAATCAATGAAACTTCTGATGGACACACGTAGACAGTTGTTATTCGATATATACAACTAAATATTTACTTTTTTCGAAAAAAAAAAATATCTAGTGGGTATGTTTCTGTTATAGATACCAACATCATTAAGAGCTTTAGATGAAGTCATTGTGCAGAACGAGTAGTTTTCTGAGTTAAAAAAGTAAGATTTTGTTGCGGTTGGATATTACTTTTCCGATAAAAACATATTCGAAGCCAGTCTAGTGAATGAGCATTATTATTTCCGTGGTTCCATGGCCGACTAATTTTAAATTATTTGGTAGTAATCCTCCACAGGCCGTTTTTACACTTACACATCTTAACTGTTAAAAAAAAGCAACTAAATTATTTGTTTCAAATGCACTGAGTTGGCCATGACAAGAAGCAATTGGATACTATGGATTTACTTCGAGTAAATCAATCAATCATCATTATTGGAGTAAACACTTTGTGCTCATGTCTTTACTTCATTAACAGTTTAACTGATGGGCAAAGAAATGTGTATTTAGACGATCCTGGCTTTCTACGAAGAACTTTACAAGAGCTCCCTTGGAAGCATTAAGAAGCATTCTATCAGTGAACTAATTCTGTCCTGATTCGGGTCTAAAAGCTGTAATGGGATATAGTCCAGCATCGGAGATGGAAGGACCTCTGAAATTTTAGGAAGCAATTTCAACCGTCGCCTGCCCTTAGACCCGAATCAGGGCAGCTTCAGCTCACTTGAAGTGAAGTGTTGAAGACTGGTGGCGTCTGGAATTGCTGATGGTGGTAGCGATTGTGCATTATGACTGATAGACAAAAGAGGATTAATCTGTCATCTTTTAAAATTCGTTTTATGGAAAGGGTACAAAACGGTATCCAATGGTGGTAACATATTCATAGAGTGGTTAGGATGATCTTGGATCTTCTCGTTGCGTCTATCGACGAATGGAAAAACTGCTGCTGCATTCCATGTCTACTATCTTAGTTGGAGTTTGTCAACTGTAAAGTTACATGTAAACGCAAATGCATGCACTTATGCAAGAGTTGAGCACTTGTCTTGATTACTTTGTGACTGGTCAATGAAGAATGCGTTTCTTGATTGGTTCTTGGAGCTGGTTATGACGAAGTGAGATTGGCTGCACCAGGTCGAGCACCGCCCTCGCCCGGCCTTCGGTTGTCTAGTTCATAATCTGCTTTATTGCTTTCTTGTACGCCAGGTAACTACCTACCTTCTGCTGCTGCCCGGTACAAGACTCCAAGACAAGCCAAGCCAGCAGGCAGGCAGGCAGGCAGGCAGATACGAGCCGCGACCGCATGTCAATAAATAGAATACGGAATGAAAATAAACCGCGTGAAGCTGCGAGAGCAACCAAGAAACCAGTTCGACCTAGCAATTGGTGTGTAGTGTATGGTGAACAAAGAAACCATGGGAATGGCGATACGATCGGCTTTCAGATAATTAACGATGTATGAAAGCAGTAAAGAGCAATTGTATTCAAGAACATGCTATTGAAATATCTAGTAAATACAGTTTTAAGTCGATACCACCAGTTTACTGTCTTCATTACCGATTGTTGTTCACAAACGCTCGTTGCTTTAACTTGCTCCATTCCTTCTA
This sequence comes from Agrilus planipennis, assembly GCF_000699045.2. Taxonomy (NCBI): domain Eukaryota; kingdom Metazoa; phylum Arthropoda; class Insecta; order Coleoptera; family Buprestidae; genus Agrilus; species Agrilus planipennis. The sequence continues at coordinate 269,691 of NW_020438912.1, read as the reverse complement.
CAGGAATTGCTATGCTGTTTTTGAAAATTTTTTCCTCTGTCTTCGAATTCTAATGAAAAGTAGAATTGGAGCCCATCAATCATGCAAAGGTTTAATGGTTTTACCTAGAAAGGAATGAATCTCAGATGTAGGATAACGGAAACGCAAAGGTTCCTTGTGTAGCTTCTAAATCTTCCGAAAAGACTTACGGTTCATCTCGTCAAATTTCCAAACAATGTATACTTGGTGGGTACATTCCATAAACAGTTTCAGAATCGCATCTTCCTTAAAAGGTTCTGTTAATCAAGACATCTACTCTTTCACCGAAGACGACCTTGCTAGGTCGTTATCTAAGGAAGAATAGCGTTTAGAAAGCGACATGGCGCATGCCGTAAAGCCATTGTGTCGAAGGAGTAGGCAGAGTCATTACATGAGAACAAGAGGAATAATTGTCGATTATCAGGGGCGCTTCCATAGGTAGATATATCTGTAGAGCAGGTACGGAGGTATAGATTCTGCTACTACAAATAGGCGCTCTTTGTGTCTCTTATCCGAAGAGATCGAAAAGAAAGAGAAAGATGGTAAGCATAAAGGGAATGGCGGGGCCTTATTTATCAGCATCAACTAAAGGTACCTACTTATATGTCAGTATATGTGCAGTAGTAGCAGGTATGTACAGAGGTACCATCGTATATGATGGTGTGCGCGGTATCGGCTCTTGTTAAATGTGGACATTACAATGCGAAGGATCGTTATCCCGAGCGGCGTCGTATCGATGGGAGCGATTCTACATCGGCATTACTGCTGGATCGTGAATCGTAGCGTTGTAGACGGCCCACGCGGGCCCAGGGGGCTCTCCGGTGCTCCACCGGACCTCACGAAGTGTTATTGGCCGTATTTAATTACAACCGACTGAGTGGTCGGCCGGTAAATAAAGTCAATCGACCGACGACCAAGTCGCATCACGTTCAGCGAGACTAAAAAACCTGACTGATCATAGTTACAAGTGTACGGCGACAAAGTTGTGGAGGAGGCATGTGTGCATGTGTATGTATCTATATATCTGTAGGTACTATAGGAGCAGCCAGTAACACCATGCAGGTAAATAAATGATGATGAGGTGCTGGAGGAGGAGGGGCACCGACGGAGACGACGACGACGGGCGACCGACGCGACAAGACGCAATATGTAGCGGGCGAGATATGGCGCGTGTAGCTCGTAAGTCTGAACGGTCGCCATCGGTTGCATCTGACATGCAGAACCAAAGAACCGGACACATAACCTATACATAGAAGAAGATGGTGCGATGCAATGTTGCCTGGTTTCTTTATCAACAAATATCTGCATAATGGGATTAGGTTAGCCGATTTATCGGTACTGAAGATTTTGGGTCACTGCTGACTTAGCTTCATGCCTTTGATTTTTGTTCCCTTGAAAAAGTAAACCTTGGGATTTTGTTGTGGAGTTTTCCATAATGAATCGAAATGGAGATTAAAGGGAATCTATAAACAGCAAAATGTACCGGATTGTACATAATGCTTGCCAGACTTGAGGGATTTTTGCAGTGTTCCTGTCCATTTAATATTGCCACTGTTGTAAATGTAAAATAAATAATAAAAATTGAATTTGTTTTGAGTTTTATTCGTGTTTATTTATTTACGGTTTATGCCTTGTCCCATTTTAGGATAGTTGCTTAATGGTACAATTTATAATCCACCACACCATGGTTATTCCTCATCAGAATGTTTGTTCTTTTATGATTCTTTGTGTTGCACTCGACAAACTCTTCGTTGTTGTTTTTATTTGTCTTATCCTGCAATATAATTGCATGATTGAAAACTAAAACCGCCTGAACTCTAATGAATCTCCCAGCTTGGCAACGTTGGCGAAGATGGTGTTGTGAGATTCCGTAAATGCAAAGAACGTCGTGGAGGTGCGGTGGTATTGGGGAGGTGCGCGGTGAAGCCGGGAGGTTTGGTGCCATTTTCATTTTAATTAGCCTGGCAAGATAGGATGGTCAGCGTACGCATATTTATATATATATATATATGTATATCCATGTGACTGCAAATGTTTGTTTGTATCCAGAGCCAAAAGGTGTAGATATGAATATGTCTGTGTATTTGTGTTCGAATCCGTTGTGCCGCGTGTTGTTCTGAATCGATTGGACATGCGATTACCTTGCCTTGAACCGGAGCAATGTCATGTATGTCTGATGACCTCATGGCTTTGGTCTAAAAGGTATCGCCCCATTTGAGCCATTTCCTAGATAACAATGATAAGAACATACGAGCCGTTCTTAGATTGCTTCTGTACTGTCTGTTAATATCTTCGACATAGATGGACGCAGGCACGCGGGTGTTTTGACTATGACAGTAAAATTTACAGTTGTGTTTGGCTGATACCTTTTAATAAGAACAACAGCGGACCCAATGCAGTCCCCTGCGGAACACCTGTTTTGACGTAGTATAACTCACTCTGAGTCCTATCATTCAAGTAGCTGGCTAGTAGATTATGAGCCATAATCTAATGCCACAGCAAGCTAATTTATTTAACAATATATTGTGGTTTATAGTATTAAATGATTTCTCTAGTCTAAAAAAGTGATTGCAGTAGACATTGACTTGTCTATTTTGTCATTTATAAGATTAGATAAATATATTAGGGCATGATTAGTACTTAGTTTTTCTAAGAAACAAGATTTTCAAATTATACGTCCTTATCATCGCAGAACAAAATTCGTTGCCTGTATGAAAATCAATATACAATAAAAATCATGTTGAGCACTATCATCGAAGTTTAACTGAAGAAAGGATAATCGAGAATATTAATGAATTTGTAATGGTTTAACCTTTCATTGTTTAGGAGACCTCATAATAACGTAACATATGTAACATTCGGGTCATTTTACTAAGGATGGTAATGTTAAATAACCTTAACACGTACTTGACAAATGTGTAAGTGTTCAATTTTTCTTTGAAGATCTGGGTTTGGTGTAAATTCCTGTTATGTGCTCAGTTGAAGATTTTCGGCATCTTTCATTTGTTGACTAATAGATCATTAGCTTCAAGAGTGACGTGTAGCCATTACTCTTGCGCTGCTAATGATTTCTAAGACAATAGGACCATATATACAGCCTCTGATGAAATCCTATTGAGAGAGAGCTAATAATTTCTTATGCAACGTGTGCCAGCCAATACAAAAGTTGGAACTCTCGAATTTAAACATGGATTTCAAGCCTTGGTTCCGTCCCACAGTGTTGATTTGTGAAACAAATCGAGCCTTAAATTATATGTTGTTATGTGTCTTCGATGTTTGCCTTCCATTTATCTTGTTTTTCCTCTGATGAGGACTAACGCGACCGAAGAGTTTCGTTTATGTTTCAAAAAGAATTCGTTTGTCGCAACCCTTTCATGTTTGCAAGTTTTTAATTTGTTTTAATCACAAATGACATTCGTACATTTCTCACTTTTAATCGTTTACATGTATCGGAAATAGCTTGTTTTGACAATGTCCAGAGACCGTTGAAAACTAAAATATGCCGTTTAGCTCACATGTAATGTCAATTCATCTTCATATTTAACAATTAACATTTTTTATAGGTGTATAATTACTACTCGGCCATGTATTTATGGTCTGTTGCAGTATATGTACACCTATCAATTATATTGGATGTGAAAACATCGGCATTAACTATAACATAAAATATTATAATGCGTTTATTGCAAAAGCTATGTAATAAGTTACATACCTATAGCAGCTTGATTAAAACCGTGAGTGAAACTGTAAATGATAAGTAATAATAACACCTTTCTGGTAGATTGAATCTGTGCAAAAGACGCTAGGGCGTAATCACAGATTCTAATGCACATTTGTATTAATTATTAATGTATTTTTTAAAGTATTTTGGAGCGTTAATTTTACATCCTCGATTATTAATGCATTTATTAAAATGTAAAATATTTATTGTATGGACTAGGTACATCTATACCTGTAGATGTACGTGTGGTATGTTTTTAGAATCGATAATTATATTATTTGCCTTTAGCGCGTGCGCGTCCGTCTACTATCCGTTCCATAAACATCAAATCAATTTAGATATTCTGATATTCGCAATCTAAAATCATACAATACTGGATAGGTACTTGAACGGAAGAAATGCTCAGAAATATCTCAGTTTGCTATACTTACTTATTATTTAGCTAGTAGGAATTAATAAACTAGAAAAGTGTTATTGAATTGCTGTTGGTTAAAAATCAATCAGAGAGACGATATTATTCAATGGTACAATTAAACGCTATGGTATTGCCGTAATAAAGAGCGTGAAGTGTTATGTTAATTTTAATCGACGTTGATGATAAATCTTAAGGAGCTGAATGTTTAGTTGAAATAAGTGAAAACGAGGAAGTTACGCACATTCACAACAATTACCAATAAACAATTAATTAGAATAAACGGCTGTTGTTTTATCGTTCGTTTCGACATTCGAATAATCCTACTTGTGTTGCGTAATTGTGCAATCAGAACAGGTTAGTTTCGCACCTATCGGATCGGCTATTATCGTTCTTCTATAACTACTAACAGGGCCGTTTGCGTTATAACAAAAGGCAGAAGACCAACGCCTGCTTTGTTTTATATGTGCGCCTTTAAATGTTCTTCTTGTTCTTGTTCTTGTTCTTCGTCTTCTTGCTGCTCACGAGCCGTAACGAATTCGGACAAGTGTTTCCTTTCTTTTGGTTTTCAATTAGTTCCGTCAACAAGAAATGGATAATCTCCGCGCATGAAATCTCCCACGACGCAACGCGATCGTCTATCTCGTTTAAATGTTGTGTCTAAACTTGACAAACCAGAAATTGTTAATCATAAGTCGTTAATAAGAAAACAACTACAGCTACGCTAGCGTAACAAAATACATGCTCATTCATCACTAAAGATTTTTAGTGTTTTATGGAACCCAACGCGGTCGGTTCATTACAACTCCTTTTGAACTAGCCACAGGATCTTTCTAACAATGTATTTCTATATTTTTTGCACTGTTATGGTATATTTTGAACTTAATATTTTGAGTATTGTTGTTCTTAAGCGCGAATTGGTTACAATAAGTCTCTTTGTAGACTGTCTTGTCGTGTGGTCTTCACAAAATCGTTCATTTCCCGACATTTCTTCCTTCTTTATTACGAAGGATCTATTGTAGGTTTCCAGAAATGACCCAAATAATGGTTCTTTCGACATTCAATATCTGAACGATTTGGTTGAGGGTTTGGTGGTCATTTTCTAACAGTGGGGTACTTGCAGTATTTTTTGCTTTTGGGTAAAGTATCCTACGAGGAGTTTCTAAGGATACTAATCATGCAAGTGACAGAAGCGTCGAACAATGATCAATATCCCGTCATATACTTAATTAACAGCAATTCCGAAGTAATGCTTACGTAAAACACAATGTGATAAATCAAAGGTCTTAACATCCTTAAGTTTATTAAAAAAGAGTGCAGAACGACTGGTTACACGGCTCATCCGTGCTTAAATACAACATGCGTCATACACGTACTTTTACGAAATTTTTGTATGAACAGGTCCCTGAAGACTTTCTTTTCTAGGGTTGTAAGGTAACGTGCATCTAGGTATAAGTATACAAAAAAATTTGGAGGTGCTATTTAAAGTTGTTGGTGTTAGGTATAATATCTCATCATCGCGTCCATTAACTACATAGGTATCTATAGATTTACATATTTTTATTTGAATATGTTTTACACTTGTACAATTCTAATTAAAATGTTATTTCCTTATTTAAATTTCAAAATACTATTGATATATTTGTCTGGATTGTCGCGAAAAGTAATAATTATACATTAGACTTAATTAAATTAGGTAATCAATAAGGAACCCGTTCAATATAAATATTGGCTTAAGTAATAGAGACAGCATAGACTGAAAGTTTTACTGTTTATGTTTCTACCTCATAATAATTTGTTTTATCATTCGACTCAACTTTAACAATGGCATGAAGCGATCGATTGTTGGTTAAAACAAGCGTTAATCACTGGAATAAAAACGGGCATCTTGATAAAGGGGCACATTATAGTCCTGCAGTGCGCGACGCGATGCGGCGAGTGTTCTAATGCAATAATAAAATAGTGCTGGGGTCGGGGAAGCACCTAAACAAGCTCCGCGCAGTTGCGGAGGAATTTATTCCCGCGCACCTAATGTATGCAGTTTGTTAACATCAAGTTTATTAATATTTATTGCCGCAGGTCGCCTCAAAGCGATGGTAAATCGCTTTATGGAGCCATCTCGGCAATATAATATGGGAACAAGCCGCTTATACACGTTCTGGCCATCAACACTGTCCGGCGAGCCACAACTGCCGGCGAGCCACAACTGCCGGCCAAAGTGCTAAAAATTCGAACAGGTAAGTAACTAACTACTATACTCTGCTATATTCGCTTCATTGTTTTTCACTTATAAAACCATTTTTCGTTGTGCTGTTTTATACACAAATAGTTCGAGTGAATTAAATAATGATATGCTTTTTCACATCTTCACAAAAACAATTACCAATAATTTGGTCTGCCATTTATCAAGGCTCCTATGGCGTGCCGATGAGATCAAATAAGATCGAAATTGCGAGTCGCGACCTATGTCTGGCAGTTTCGGTAAATAAATTATTAATCCGTTCTTGTTAACAATAATATTTCGTTACATTTTTCAACACAACTAAACAATTGTTATTATCGTCATAATAGTACCAACTAATAAATTATTCGCAATAAAGATCAGGCAATTTTCTGTACCATAAATGACCTTTGCGTGAGATTCTCGTTTTTAAAAGTTTTTATTGGAAATAGATGTTGCTTTGTATTTAATTGGAATTCAAGATTTAACTTAACGTTGTTTACATCTGCACTCAGAAAAATGCTGTAAGAAAAATTACTATAACGTTGTAGAGGTCGTTTTGTAGAAAATGAAACTCAAATGTGTAGTAAGGTTAACTAACGGTAAACTTAAATTTGACTATAAAATTGTAGTGGTAAATTGTAGGAGAAATATCGACAGAGGCTCAGACAAATTCCTTACAATTTGAATAAAATGTTTACAACAACAATTTCGTGAATTTCATTACAAAATGTAGTAAGATTAAATAAATTTTGTAGAAAATATAAAGATAAAATGTAGCAATTTTTATTGAATATTTATTTGCGTTTCAGTTGTAAACAAATATGCTACAATTTTGTATATATTTTTTTAATTATTGTATAGAGATATGCTACAATGAAAAGTAATTTTTAAGAAGAATTTGCAGTACATATTCTTTAAAGTTGTAGTAGAGAGACAAACAGTTTGTAGGAAAAAAAGTATGTAATTACAATAGTATATTAATTTTCATTACAACTTGTTTCTGTCCCTATATTCGCTACTATTTGTAATGAAAAGTTCTACAATTGTAGAAGTTTCTTCTACAGTTTTCTCTGAGTGTGATGAACTGAAAAAAGTATGTGGCATAATCAGTTCTTAATAATTAGCATGTTTCTGTAAAAGACATTAACATTCTGTATTACGAAATAGTTCATAATTTGGAAAATAAGATACAGATAAAACAAACGCTCTTCTGTAGAAATTTTTAAGATGACAATTAACTTAATTTAACAATCGTCGTTAATATGTTTTTAACGAGACCAAGTTACTGAATCACAGCCGTTGTAAATCAGTAAAAATACTGATTTATTTATTTGTTAGAATAAACTTACGGAAACGACTTTAGAGAGCTTTTACGTTTTCAACATTGAGCAGGGAAACTGATAATGACATAAATGATAGAAACTGTCGGTAGCACATAAAAGTAAGATTTATTCCCAAATTTATTTCAGGAAATTGCAATTTCCTAAATGGCGGATCCAATACAATTTAATACTTATTGAGAGTTGATACATACGGAAAATTACTTTTGGAATTTAATTATTTTTTTTATGCAACAGTACGCTTTTATACTAGAAAAATAAAATGAAAAACATATGGCATCTCCAATAAACGTAATGTAGACTCGAATTGTTTATAGACAGATAAGTATTTCTACATTTGTTCACTAACAAGTACCTAAGATATAAAAAAGTGAACGTGAAGAGTTTGTTTCATTGCGGTCACTCACTACTTGTATCGGATTATTGTGGTTATGTACACATGTAGTGGTTAAAAGTAACTGATATTATTCAGAAACTCGAGTAATCTTGTACCTACGAAACTACTACAAAACTATAAAAAATCAATACCAAAAAGTTATTTTTTAAAACGCTAAAATTTGTGTAAAATTTTGTTATGGTTAGGAAATCATTTTGAGTTTTATCAGAATGCTTTTGGTAAATTTATAAATTCACACATGTAAATCATCAAGCAACTTTCAAAAATTGGAAAATTGTTTGTCATTCAATTCTTGTGGACTGATTTAATTACCTACCATTTATAAAAATTCCTTTTGCAATAAGCCTTGATGTTAGAGGTTTTCGTGGTAGCATTAATTTTAATTTAGCTCTAAATATTTTCTCCGTCACTTTTGGGATTAATGAGATGAAAATCCACTTACGATTATACGATTTTTCGTAGAATTACTTCCAGATGTGAACCGAATGTCACATCAGAAGTGTAGTAGGTTGAGGGTAAAGAATTTTCGTAAGCGGGGTTGTATTGGCGGTAAATTAGGTGGCAAGGAGCAGTGGGATGCGGGGACGCTTGCGTGGGTGACAATGGGGGTCAGTGGTGGTAGTGGGCAGCTGCCACTTATCCTGCCGGACAACTGGCGGCACGCGCGCAGCCTAACACCCCCGCGTTCTGAACAACAACAATAATAATAATAATGCCTTGACCCCTGCGTTTTAGTTCCGGGTAATAACCGTGGACTATGACTTGTGCTCGGACGTTTCGGACATAATCCATTTATACACCGAATGAATGGCCCTTCGCTGCCGAGCTTAATTAGTGGACCTAAATCTGCTGAAAAATATCTCGTCCAACCCCAGTCAAATGCAAGTAAAGCGGAGTAATGAGCGGACGCAGTGGGGTAACTGTCACTACCGAACAAAGATCGATATTTCTAAGGTGAATGAATGAATTTATTATTCGTCAGCTTTTTCTCATTTCGGGGGATTTTGAAAATAAGTTTTATCATTCTTCCTGGTGTTCAAGCTTTCTTTTTAAGAAAGATAAGGAAAATTATAGACAAAAACCTAACACCTTAGTCGACTTAGCAGGGTAACATTGTTTTTACATAATTTTATATGATTTTAACTGATGATTTTTTTATTTTAAACACAAAATTCTTCTAAGAGCTCTACAACACATCAATAATAAAAAGCAGAGGTCCAAAAATTGTGCCTTGTGGTACCCCCATATCAATTTATTTCATTTTACTTTTAATATTATTTATTCTAATAGATTGCTCAGAGATATATAGCAGAGGATAGCTCAGGGTCGTGTCGCCTTTAATAAAAAGAAGTCACTTCTATGCTCGCGAACGGTTAATTTAGAAATTCGAAAAAGGTTGTTAAAGGTGTATGTTTGGAGCACGGCGTTGTACGGGTGCGAAACATGGACAGTGGGAGCGGCGGAAAAGAAAAGGTTAGAAGCGTTCGAAATGTGGTGTTATAGAGAGGTATTGGAAAGAATAGAAGAACAGAGGACTCTATGGAAGTCAATAAAAAATAGGCGAGATAGGTTGGTAGGACACCTTCTCAGGCATGAAGGACTAGTTAGAGGCTGAAACAGGAGTTAGGAGGGGTGGAGGTAGACCTAGATTAGATTATTCTTCACAAATAGTTAAGGATGTGGGCTGTTCTAGTTTAAGGGAAATGCGAAGTTTAGCTCAGGCTAGGAAAGAGTGGAGGTACGTGTCCAACCAGTCTTAGGACTGATGACCTTGTGATGATGATGAGATTGCTTTCTTTCCTTTGAATAATTTTGAACAATGTGCAGCGTCAGGCCTTTTATACACAAAAACAATAAAGCTTTTTAAACGGTACGGAAAGCTTTTGCCAAATCCAAGAAAACTGCTGCAGTTGGGGAATACATCAGTGATTATTGCTACTAAAGCATCTTTTGCCCTTTTATGCTAAAGCCAGACTGAAATTTAGAAAGGATATTGTATTGATCAATTTCGCATGCAAATAATAAAACTTGTATTTGCATCGGGTTAATCCCTCTAATTTTACTCAAGTATTGCGTATCCTGCACAGCAAAACAATATGAAGAATAAAAAGGAGAAAATTAAACTTATGAAGAAATTCTTTAGAGTATTCGTTACAGAGCCGAGGGTGCAATATAAATGCTAATGGTCTTGCATTATTGACTGGTGGTTAAAAGGTTAATCTGGCTGAACTAATCAGCCGGGGTGACGACCAATGGTCGTCGACCGCTGCTGCAAGTAAAAGATGCTGTTGCAGCCCATAAAATTTACAAGAAACAATATAGGAGAGCGCTGCGGCCGCGCGCTTTCGAACTAACGAACGAAAGCGCTATATAATACACTAGTTAAAGTACCCCGCGTTCTCCGAGCAAGCAGTTAAATTTTTATGGACTTTACCATACGTGCAAGTTCTCATTTTGCGGCATAATGTCACGCTTAGTTAAAATCCTCTGCGCGGCTCTTTATGCACTGATTGGTTCTTAAACGCGCAATTATTAAATATATTGAAATATGTATCAAAAAATATTAACATCTGGAAGCGATAATACGTACAAATATATTCACTAAAAAGGACGGGTGGCGATAAGGCCTTTTATTGGTCCCAACAACTGTAAATCTAAAAAAAATACAAACAACAAACATCAATATTTGATGATTCTTACGGCAGACAATATACCTGAATTCAAACGAATTAACCTCCTTATCTTAGATAAAGATTCGTTAAACGTAACTCCTTTCACTGCCCTAGACAAAAATTTTCAGTCCCTCATAGTCTTTCAGCGCCTCTGAGAGCGTCTCTCACAGTCCCTCAGTTATTGCCTAGGTGTTTTTATGGATCTCTCACAGTCTCTGTATGAGAGACTCGAACGATAAAATTGTTAATTCAGAGATTCGAGTCTCTTACAGAGAGACTGAATGAATAAAACTGAAAAATTGAGAGACTCGAGTCTCTCATAGAAAGACTAGAATCTCTGAAATATGTTGAGCTTGGAAAATTTTAATCATGTCGATCGAGATACCACTTATCTAGAGATTCGGGTCTCTGGTTCAGAGACTGGATACGAAATGAGGATCTCTCTATGAGCGACTCGAGTCTCTTGTTTAGAGACGCTAAACAGTTTTTTTGACAGTCTCTCTCAGCGACACCAGAGAGACTCGATGAGAGACGGAGACTCGAGTCTCGCTTTCAGAGATCCTGAGAGACTGAACATTTTTATCTCGGGTGAAATACCTAAAAATCGACGGTTTTTGTAGTGTTTGTTAGTGCTTTGATATGGAACACAAGAGAGTACCACAAAAACTCTGAAGTATGTAGTATATATATATATATATATATAATCACAATTCGATTTCGTAGCAGTTTGTTTTTCATTATGAGCATAAATGAATTTTATAAATTTATTTCGCTTTCATCGTTGATACTATTGTCAGTTTTCGGGCTATTTGGCCATTGTTCGGGTTTTTTGCTTTGAGAGGACGATTAGATTTCTTCGTACCTATTTATAAAAAAAAAACAATTGTTGGGGCCAAACCTTCGTTATCGTCACCTCTCCTTTCGTAACAAAAACCACAATAAATAAGTTTTTCCTCACACATAAAACATACGTTGAGACAATGTTCTATTTAACTCCAATATGGCTCGATTATAAACATAAAAAGGCTAAATTGGAAATTGTAAATTAAAATAATCAATAAACGTTTGCTGCAAATTAAAAAAATTGTTTCTGTAGAAATTTCTATAGATACTGTAGGTGTTATATAACTTTTAACAATCTTCTCCGTCTTTCTATAAATTAATTGATTTAATTTTGTCAATAGCGACTTTATCCTGCGCTTTTGTAATAAGTAATTAATGAAAAATGAAGCACTTCACATAGTTATAACAACTTTTTATACTATTCAAATTATCATTAACAGAAAATACCATTAAAGTTGGTAACTGTGAGGGCATCACACGTTAACATAATTTTTAATATATTTTGCTTCTTGGGTTTTGTGTCATAGGTGTAACGAAAGTGCTGTTGTAAAAGGCATACGTGAAAGTGTCAAAAATTCAACTCGATCCCTAAAAGTAAATTAGCATGCAACAAAATAGGTGTTTATTTAATTCATTTCATTATCAAAGCTTTTTAAATATGTCCGGAATTAATTGTTATACTTATAGCGCTTGCAACGTACAGTTAAGAAATTGTTGTTTCCTAATTGTTTTTATCATCAAATAGGACAGAAAATATAGAAAAACTGTTGAAAACTATACTGACTATTAAAAAGCATTTAATAGAAACTGTTGTGACGGCTATTTTCCAAGAAATTTGCATTTTACTGAAAGAGACTTCAACGATGGGTCAAGACAGTAACCGATTCCTACGTGCACACTTATTTAATTGAAATATAAAAAAGCGTAGACGACGGATAAAAAAAGTCGGTTTATTTACTACAATGATATGAATTCGATATACCTAACTAATATACCGGCACATAAAACTGGCTAATAAATAGGTAAAGCAACGGCGATTAAAACACTCTCGATTTCACATATAATGCCGATAGCGCAAGCGAAAAGCTTCTTAAGGAAATTGGTTTACGACAACGAGATTATTCGACCGCCAGAGAGCAAGCAGGTCGAAGTTATGTTGTTAAATATAACGAGCCTATTAATTAAGGCAAAACGGCCAGCGATAAAATCATAAAAGGTTCGACGAAAGAAAATCGTCATCTAAATTAATTGCGGACGATATTATTAGGCTTTATAGGAAAACCACAATATAATGTAAATCTCTGTAATTAACTATAACATATATCCGGTGTGTATACTGAATATTTCTGGAAATAACAGAATTCGTTTATTCATCATTTATATAATATTTTCATATTAAATGTAAAGTTAGTGAAGCACAAGGAACAGTTTCGGTAAAAGGACACGCACCTTCACTCTTCCTTGAGGAAATTTTCGCATTTCTTAACCATTCGCAAACATTACTCTAATCTAGGTCTACTTCTGCCTCCCTTAAAGCCTGTTTCCGCTTCTAATAGGTGTTTGAGTAGCCCTTCATGTATTAGACGGAGTCCTATCAACCCACCTCGCCTATTTCATGCAACTAAGTACTCTTTGAAAATGATCGAAAAATATGTTACAAATTTCCCATTAAATTCAGTGAAAACAACACAAGTATTTTTTTTTATTAGGTATATTCCGTTGCCTTGCTTCAAATTTGTCACTAGCACTTATTTGGTTAGGTTATGGTGAGGGTTTTTATTTAGAATATGCCACTCAGTGCATGTCACTGTTTCGCACAATGATTAATAAATATTATAAATGGAATACAACTTTCTTAGATAAATTATAGATAATTAAGTTATTAGGCCAAACGTAATGTTGGCCGTGATGAAAAATATACACATTATGCAGACGCACTACTTTTTATTCACTGTGTCGACACTGTTGCTTTTTTTAATTAAAAAACCCCTCATCTGAATCGGTTGAAAAATTATTAACTTGTTAGTTCATTATAATCATCAAAATTCGCGTAATATGCCAATTTGAGGTTAATTATACCTATATTAAGAAAGGTCAAGATTGACTAAGAATAGAAAGATCAAGATCCTACGATGATTATTATTGTTTACAGATATTTTCAATTAATATTACATTACTTATATTCTGAGAAAAAGTTACAATTATTTCCGAAAGTACCTGACTATACAATTTATTATTGTATTTATTTACCTACTTCTTCTTGTTTCTGCTTTACATAAAATGTCTAATGTGTATTTATTATTGTAATCTGTTCGCGTTTGATTAAATTCCTGTTTGTGTAAGTTCAATGGCGATTAGTTCTGTGTGGAACTAGGTATGTATATAGTATGTATAAATGTAGACAACAACAGTTAATTTAGTAACATTGGCGACTTAAAAATAGCCAAATCCACTGCTATAGTGTTAACGACTCGGTTTCTCGTATCTTTACGACAGTGATGCTCTTTATGCGCCCACTTAAAAATAAAATATGGTTAGGATAGGTCATGATTTCAGCCTTGGAATCGCGCGGAAATAGAGTTAAAAGCTACAAAAACTATTTAACACATAATTAATTAAGAATATGCATTTTAATTCTTCTATGAAGCGGTTTCCTACCAGGTTAATTAGAAAAATTTATTGATAAGGTTTAATTGTGGATTTACTGCAAATAAAATAACGGACAGACAGACACATGAGTGATCCTATAAGGGTTCCGTTTCTCATTCGGACGTACGGAACCCCAACCCAATAACTACTTTAACATTTTAGTTGAAAAAAAAATACACTTTCCCATACATTCAAACTGCAAATATTCTTTTGTTGAAATAGTTACCACGTTATGTTCAAACTATAGACTTCTTATTAATTTTCTTGTAATCTATAAGTAAAGAACTATTTTCTGTATTTTTTTTCAAAATTTTAGCTTTAGCAGTTTCGGACATAGGGATGAGGGGAATAGTCAATCTTCATCTATATTCTTAAATAACTTCAAAACTATTTATTTTAAAGTTATAAAAAAATACGTTTGAGACCCTTACAACAAGCCTTTTCATTTGATATGTCATACGTTACAGTTTTCAAAAATTTCTTCTTTAATTTCTTATTGGCCCTCCAAAAATGACGTTCATGTTTAAAATTAATTTATATAGATATATATGTACGTTATTTGTCCGTGGTTGGGATACAGAAATTCATCATCATCATCATCATAAAGTCGTCTGGTTGGACACGTACCTCCACTCTTTCCTATTCTGAGCTAAACTTCGCATTTCTATCTCAATCTAATCTAGGTCTACCTCTACCCCTCCTAACTCCTGTTTCTCTCTCTAATATGTCTCTGACTAGACCTTCATGCCTGAGAAGATGTCCTACCAACCTATCACCCCTATGTTTTATTGACTTCCATAGAGTTCTCTGTTCTCCTATTCTTTCCAATACCTCTTCATTTCTAACCTTTTCTACCCACAGAAATTCATATGTGTAGTAAATTTCAACTTAATCAATCTAGTAGATTTGAAGCAAATTGACTATGACAGACGCACAGGCAAACACACGACTGATCCCATAAGGGTTCCGTTTTTCATTCAGACGTGCGGAACCCTAAAAGGTGCAAATAAGTACTCAAATTGACCCTATGATAGTATTTTGTTAAGACGGGTGTTTTTTTAGTATTATTTATTATATATTTTACGTATTAGGTATATGATTTATTTTGTGTGATAAAATTCATTAATATTAAAAAATGAAACATCATTGCAGTTTATTAGATAAGAAGTTGATGTTTAATCTTAATTGTTGTGTGAATATGTTAATCAAAATTCGTAACATGTCAAGAATGATATTGATGGTGTGGTATATAGGTACCTATACGATTATTAGAGGCAAGCGCTCACGTGGAGCTATAGCTACCCTTTCTAAATTCCTCATGACATTAATGTGACGTGCAATATTGAAATGAGTCCATAAAAAATCGGTTAATTCATGTTCGTCCCGTTTCGCGGTACACGTAGTTGGAACTTGGAGATCTTACATCCAAACCACCAAGCAACTAGCCATAAATCTTAAATTAATAGACCCATTAGAGAACGACGGTATCGCTTCGAGCTACTTGTAGCCATTCGAGCGTCGTTAAGGTGAGGTAGGTAAGTGTATTATGATATTAAAAAGTTATCGCAGCACGTTGGAAGTACGATGGTGGTAAAAGGGGGAACTAGACACTGCAGAAATCGGCAGACAGCTATATGAGCAATAAAGCCGCTCCTAGCCTGTTTGATATCCGCTTTGATGGATTAAAATGATCCCACCTTTCATAAACTTCTATAGCCACCAATAACACCGCTAACTATTTTAATCAAGACCAGAAACCAAAGTGCACTATATGTCATGCACGCTAAAATTGAGACATAAATACGAAATGGAAACGGAGGAAAAATTGTTGCTACTGTCACTTATCAATTTGAGGTCATCGTAGGGGACAGAAAATCAATTTCATTTTAAAGTTCTGAATTTTCTGAATCACTTCGTTACAATATTGTTTCATTTTGTATTTCAATTACAGTAATTGTAGTTTTCGTAACTTACCTACTGTATTTTCGCCAGAATTCAATTCAAAAATCACATTCAGTGGATTTGGGAAATACATACCTGAAAAGACAAGAAATTATGTAATTACTTTATGAGAAACATAAAAATTAACAAGTGCATGTACTTGTAAAGTCACTTTCCTATATAATGGAGAATGTTGTATTACTTATGTATTTATAGTGTTGTGTAGGTGTAGGCTTGCAATTATGTATAACTTGTGTGACTATTCCTCTCAAATCCGACTTTCTGGAATTAAAAGGTATAGTTAAATGATAGAAGCAATTAATACGCCTATGTATATATCACGGCTAGAAAAATCTTTGCCTTTGACAATAGAAAAATTGCTATGCTAACCCAGTAAAATTTATAAGGTCCTCATACAAAAATTTTATTGGACTAATATTGAATTTTGTTAATACTTGTTTCCTTCACTCACTTTACAGTGATGAGCATGGTAATTCTTCTATGATTTTTCTCTTTATGTACCATCAATATCAAGGATGTTTGTAATTCATCACAATTTTAATTTGAAAAGGATCACCAACCTTTTGACGTGTTTAAATGTCTAAATTTGGACGGATTGTAGTAGCTGTTTGATAGTATTGATAAGTAGATAGGGAAATAGGTGGTATGGTGTTTTACATATTTATATTAATTTATTTAATAATGAAACAACTATAAAAAATATTTGTTGCTTACATAGTAATTAGCTATCATTTCGTTTTGTTAATTTGTTTAAAGCGCTATTTTTAGAATTAAGATCTCTAATAGATTTTCACAACTCTGGATTAACTGCTTTTTTCGATAGATATAAATAAATCTATAAATAATTAATGGAGAGCAATGAAATGGCAATAAATTATTTTAAATATGCAATTCGCATGTCACTGTTACTTACGTATAATCATTAGATATCCATGCTTTTGTAGGGTGTTTCAGTAAGATCTAAAATTATCCAGGCATGTTTAGGGGTTTTTGATACTTTTAGAGCTATCTCGTTTTAAAATAGAATAATTGCGATTTTTTTCAATATTTTGAAAATCCTTTGGATATTTCTTGAGATCCTGTACACCCTAAATGAAACAGGTTTGGTTAGATTAAATAAAATACTAAATATACTTCTGAAAAGTTATGGTTTTTAAGCTGAGCTAGACTTCTTAAGTATTTTAGTGCTATGCAAGTGGTGTAATCTTCAATACTACTACTCATCAAATTACTAGTAACATTACTATGTTGCATATCGGTTGATGTTACGAAGGAAAGTAATGTAAAAAACCTTAGAACCTTACATGCACGTATATGGGGCATATGACCGCCCGAACGAATCGGACGCTGGATGCGTTCTGTAAGGTAATGATGCGCTAATGACTTTTGCTTTCGCGCGGCGTCGTTTCTCACAGATACGATCCTTGAAGAAATTAATTTGAAAAATAAAGAGAAGAAGAAGAAGAAGAAGAGGGATAGAGGGGAGAGATACAAAGAGAGAGAGAGATATATACGCGATGGTCGGACGGTCTAGGTTTCTGGTTCTCGAATATCTTGGCAGACATCGCGCCTCCAACTTCAGACCGAAGTCTCACGAGTACGAAGAGCGCTCGCAACAGGCTGATAAGTAAATTTTATATTTGCACTACCTATGTCTTTTGTACCAACGTTAACTAATTAACAAAGAGTTGTTCTCTCGTGCACAAAAAAATCTCTTCCGAGAAACGATCATCGACTTTGTAGCATCAGCTTAAACGCCTATGCTCTCGCCACAAGAATCGGGTTTAATAATATCGAACTGAGTATTTTTATAAATGCATTTGAAATTCACAAACAGCAACACAAAATAAAATAAAATTACATCTTACTAAGAAATAGATAAGAAAATTTGGAGGTTAGCTACTCAATTATGCTTCAAGGGCTAAATAAATTTGGATGATCCTTGATGGATACGTAATTCCCACTAGAATTTCGGGAGAGGGCGATGAGAGTCTCAACAACGAGGTTAGCCACACTGCTTCGTATGGACCACATGAGACTGCACTAATATAACATCTTGCCTCATTCGCATATTATTACAGTCTATTTCAATTTGTTAGAATTGTGACCTTGAAGAAATCTGCGCAAAGATAGAAAGAATACACACTAGGCGTGAGCAAGACAGAAATAGTTGCAACAAGCTTGAACGAGCAGAGCTCTCGATGGGCGGTCTTAGGAGATCGGCTAGAACTGTACAGTACTAGACGAAAATTTTTAGCAATTTCTTAAAACAAAAATGTATATAAATTGACAATAGAAAACAAAGCAAAAGTTTTATAGGTGTGTAGAACGTTAAGTTAATTCACTTGTTATTATNTGTTTAGCAATTTCTTAAAACAAAAATGTATATAAATTGACAATAGAAAACAAAGCAAAAGTTTTATAGGTGTGTAGAACGTTAAGTTAATTCACTTGTTATTATTTTTGGCTAAATATGCTTTTAATTAAAGCATATTCTTAAATTTTATCGAGGCAGTTTAAATAATTTTGCAAACGGTACTGTACACTTTTGTCTAGTTCTCGCTCGATGATCGGTGGAGAAGTGAGCTCCGCAGACAATTATGATTGAATTTGGAATTATGCTACGGTGCATCCTAATAAAGGAAAGGGGCATATCTCTAACTTCTTGAAACGAACAGTACTATGAATGCTTCACGGGGCGAAAAATGATTGCTGCCAACTTTAAACAAATTTTCGGAGAATTAATCGGTTTATAGCAGCAGATGGTGGGATTGCCCTTTTCTTGGTAAAGTTAAACGTGTGCTAAGTTTACCTCACGAACTCATTATGAACTCTTAAGGTATTGTTCACTTCACAAGCAATTTACGAATAAATCCCTCTGTCGATATGCCCTCAATTGCCACATGGGGTCCAGAAGATATACCAGGCGTGCCGCCTAAAAAGTCTAGGCAGGTTTATGTCCTAGATTAACATATACCTATTATTGACTACTTTTTATCCCGCAATAGTGGATCGTTCTTTAGAACGTATTTCTTAAATGATTTGAATTGAAATTATGGAAAAGAGTCATGATTAATTTAGAACTTTTTAGGAAATCTTTGGTGTTAAAGATGTTAAAGTTCCTTTAGAAATGAAATGGTAGATTCTGTGAAGAAAGTTTTAGTGATCTTAATCATTTTACGTCGATTTTGTCACTGAAGTTTTAGCTCTTTTTTGGAATTTTGGAAAAGTCGGATAATAAACTCATAAATCAACATAGATCCTTTCATAGGGATTTCTAATTTTCAAACATCCTTTAAAACGACAGTATCCCGAACAATAAAAACCGTAGTTCCTCCTGCTGCCATTATATTGTCGTTTTAAAGCAGTATCCTTGTACTTAAAGATTCACCTGTTTATTATACGGCCCGAGTTAATTTTTATGACTGTTCGGTCTATAAGCATTGTCTGAATGGATATCCTCTGACGCTTCCGACTGTGAAATAGCCAATATGATATATTTCGTCTTAGAGTCAACAACAAAAGGGTTTGTCACTTATAAATGGCCCAAATATCACCTTGAACAAACTTTGCGTTATGTATAGGAAGACTTCCTTGAAAACCTTCACGTAAACGGGCGCAAAAAATTCTTTTGTCAGGTTTCTGGGAATAGACACACTTTGTATTAGGTGATATCAACATTAACATAGGTGTTAAACGTGCAAAAATGCCCTTTTTAACTTAACTTTTTAACTTTTAACCCTTCATAGTTTTTAGATGTAATAGAAAATCAATATGTAAGGCAAATTGTTAATTGTAGATTTGCTTCAATATGCTGCTTAATATTATAAATCATTGTTGATAAAATATTAATTATTATTAAACTTTGCTAGTCCTAGTTAGAAAGCTAGTCTATGAAATTCATTATATAATTTCTTTAGGTGCCGATGCTGATCAGTGAAATGATTTTTATTTACTTGAATCTATGGTTTCGAAATTTATTACTTTGTCATGAACTGATACGATTCTGATCATGATTTGCAAATTGTAATGTCCTGAAAAGTCCTTGTATTTATCTTACATTTAAATTCGAATTCTAAGATTACACAAATTCTAATTTAAATGTACTTGATATAGAATTTATTCCCTTTAGTCCCTAGCTCAATTTTTTAGAACTATTTTTTCTGAAACATCTTACCACAAAATTACAAGTATCTACACGTTTTAATGATGAATTAGAATAACAAAAAAAATTGTGTTTATTATGCAAAATTTCGCATAATTTATTGTCATGGATAATCATGGCCATTACGTTTTATTCAATGCAACCATTAAGTAGATCCCATAAAAATTACTGCTATTATTATTATCTGCAAGGGATAATTGATTTGCTTTAACTAAATACAGGCAATAAATTTTCTGTAATTAAAGGTAAATTTTAACGCTAACGCCACTGTAGTGCATAATGCATGCATATAATAGTAGTAAAGCTGATGTCTTAATTACTGCCTTGGGCAGCTACTGTATAATTAGCTAAGATAATCCAAAATTGTAGAAAATGTTATTCTGTTACATGTAACCAAACATATTTATAGGAATACGACAAATTGGTAAAAACTTTCGCGATCAGTTGGTAAACCGGTACCTACTGTCCTAATTCGCGTCTAAAAGCCATCGTTTGAAGTTTTTTCCCGGAATATGGAGTATTGCAAATTGTACTGTCAAAAACAAGCAATTAGGCCGACATCTTTTACGATTTTACATATATCATATAAGAAAAAATGCTTTAAATTACTTAAAAATCTGATGTATCAAGCGACAGAAGGTTGAGACATTTTTTTGTGCGTCAGCCGCCCGAATATAAACTAAGATTATAAAAATAGTCATTTTTAGATTGGTCTGTACAGACTAAGCTGATGATGTAAATACAATCTTTCATTAAATAATTTTAGGCTACATGTTCACATTTGTGTATTTTATAAACTAGACCAAAATTCGATTATCTACATGCACTTAATAATCATTTATTTTTGCGACCGAAAGGAAGCGCGCATTGGTTTTCAAATGCCGATGATCGGAATCGTTTCCGAGAGAACCAGTTCTCCGTGCGATCCGCAGGAATCGGGAATTTCTGCGCCAGCAACATCTGCTACTGTCTTCATTAGCGAAACAAAGCAGATCTGATATCGGGAGACACTTTGATGATGTTATTTATATCGGCGAACACGGCAGACATGATGGTACAAATTGACAACTGGATATTCCCTTCAATTATTCAGACTACAATGGTTGGGAGAGGCGCGCGCTCTTCATGTCAAATGACAAGTTTTTAAACGACGACGCGCACATCAAAACAAAAGACGAGAAGAACAACCCAGCAATCTACGGGACAGTGTATCACTTAATGATTTAATTAACTAAAAGCAAATTTAGAAATATTTGCTCAGTACCCAACGTACAATATTGTACAAATATTTAAGTTATCTTACTATATGATGATGATAACATTTTATTTGAAAAGCAAAGTGTGTGTTATGTACCCAACAGTTTAGACTAGGGTATTAGTTGCGAATCAGCTACAGCAAAGACAAGTGTGGTCAGCAAGGAACGGCAAAACTATTGGAAAAATAAAATTCCATGGATCCGGAGAGAATCCTAGAGTTTAGAGATTAAAGTATTTTTTAATAAGATTAAAAATCTAGAAAATACTAAAACGGTTTAAAAAATTTGCTATTAAGGTCTCTATCTTGTCTATTTAATAATTATGGTTTCCTTTTTTATTTCTTTTAATTGAGAAATCTTCCTTGGGGAAGGCATAACAACTCAATATAGTTTCATCGCAGTTGGATAAATGATATATTTATTAGGCACAAACAAAGAAAAAATTTCTTTTTATATGTTCTCATAATTTCTTGGAATATTCACCAGTTTTTAAATCTTCCAGCTGAAAGAGGCTGAAACAATTATTGCGGAAACAATAAATATATATGAAGAAGTACTAAAAGACATATTAGAAGCAGAAACAGGAGTTAAGAGGAGTAGGAGTAGACCTAGATTAGATTACTGTTCACAAATAGTAAAGGATGTCGGATGTTCTAATTTTGAGAAAGGCGTAGATTAACTCAGGATAGAATAGAGTTGAGGTACATGCTGAACCAGTCTTAGGACTGACGACCCTATGATAATGATAATGGTGATAAGACTGACAATATGTATCTGCAGAAAGGATTCGACTGGCGATTTGTCTGATATAAAATTGTATATCAAATATTCATCAGAAGCCTGATCAGGTTCCAGAAATCATTTATACACTGACTTATCAGTAATGCTCTAAGATTTGTGCGATGGAAAGGTATTGGAGTTTTCAGTGGGGAGGGAATTCCCATTTTGGAGCAAATGCAAACCAAATATTTTGAATTACTAGAAATAATTAACCATTTGTAAGTGCCCTTGGTTACGTATTAATCAGAAAATGGTTTGAGAGCCGCTGTTAGAACATCGTAAACGACGAATCAACGTAAAATAAACACTATTGATGATATTTTTGGCAGGAGCAAGGGTAGATCTTTAGATAAATAATTATTATTCTCTACTTCTCCATTATTATTTTCCCTTAACGTTTCCGTTTTAAATTGTACATGTTTTGATATTTTAAGTGCGTAAGCTAAACAAAGGAAACACCACTTTCTTATCTGCATTACAATAATTATAATTAACACCTTACGTCCATTATCAGGCATTTTACATAGTCGTTCGAATTCGACCCACGTGCCGGTGGACATGAACAAGACAAGGCGTTTAAATAAATTACAAATTTCGATCTGTGACTTTAGATCAAAATAAAAGCCAACTTGTGCGTAGCTACGTATATCGTTTACAAATTGAGCCACACTTGCGCATATGCGCCCTTAAAACTTTTTTCACTTTTCGTTTTTATTGCACCCTCTCACCTGCCCCAGCTCGTCCGAGATATCAGCTGCCCTGGCGGTTGCTCATTTAAATAACTTTACTCCCCCGCTCGGTTTCCGGGGTCACACCTGTAACCGATACCTGTGCACTTTGTGTTTATTCCGAACTACACATTATCTTGACACCCCGAGATAAACGGTTTAAGGTGTAATTTTCAATTGTCGCCCACTGGAATGCCGAGTTATCCGGCAAACAAATAAACATAATGCTAATTTATCGTCGACTTTCTATACGTGAAACAAACCAGTGGATACTTAAAATAATGAATGAAAGAACCTCATAAATTTATAATTTTGTCTAGTTCCCTAAATTGTACTTGTTTTTTGGGCAGTATATCACATTCAACAAAAGCAACCCTTTGCTTTTCATTTTCTTATATTTCCAAATCCTTCCTGGGTTGGTGTCTACGTTTAAGTTTAATTAATTTCAGTAGATACGTTATTAAATATAAAATAGTTTTCTTGCTAAAAGCAGACAAAACGTACAAAATTTTAATTTATATATTTCTACCAATGGCTTTGAAAAATATCTAATAGTTAGATGTTAGAGGCAGTTAATCATCACCTAGGATTTCACTAATCCTAATACACATCCAACAAATCTGTTCTTCAGAACGTTGAATGTTAAAAAATAACCTCAAAGGTAGATGCGAGTAACTGGTAGCGAATTTACTACACTATTATGTATCAATTAGAAGAGGGAATTAATCTTTTACAAATAAGGTAATGCGAATGTTAGTTCTGAGAAGAATTTTTTCTCCATACACACACATACAAATGGACATACTTATGGGTTGTGTGTTTGCTTGCAGATGTAGAAACGTTACCTTTGCGTTTACAGACAAGACCTTCTTAATTAGTTAAACGCTGTAGCGGATTGCCAACTCAAAAAGAATGAGAAAAAAAAAACGCAATCAGTGAACATAAAACGTGGATATCGGTCTAACGTAAGTGTAAGGGTGCATGTTCGGAGAACAAAGAAAAATTTTCTTCGGAAGTAAACGTACCCTCTTGTTGTATTGTTTTCGCATTTAGTTAAAAAAACTAATTTAACTACGATTTAGTTTCTACTTAAAGGAAATTAGATGCCTTGTTACTTGATTGATTAGAAATATGTTACTTAGAAAATTGAGGATTCCAAAAAATTGCCTTGTAGAGTTTTCATTAGAAACTTATTTTAAGTACAAACGAACTAAATATCGAATTAATTGCGTTGATTTAGCCACAGAAAATTATATATTTTTATGTATCTATACTAGAGTGTGAAAATATGAAGAAGAAAAATCATCTGATCCAAATTTGCCGTTCGAGATGATCCATCTGTAATTACTGCAGAAATGAATAGTGTGCTGAGAATGGCTTGGATAGCTTTAGTGCCAAAGGGTGTCAAATATATATATTTGATTTAGCTATTTGGTTAGTTTTTGATCGATTTTGATGATTGAGAAGTCGATTTCTATGGATTGTAACATGCTTAATAAGAAAGTGAAGGAATTTTTCCAATAGCATTTGAAATAAAAAAGTTAAAAGTTTTTTAGTGAAAAATATATAAAAATGAAGGTCATATTCGAATTCTGTATGTTCGAGTCAGTCTAAAACTTAGGTAACAGTCCCACTGCATCACTACTTGGTACGTAAGAAACCTAGGCTGTTCAATAGAATTTTAGTATGAAACAATTGCGTTAAAGGGGTTTTATGATTGGATATGATAGTTCAGCATCCAAAGATGATAAAATCACAAAGTACCCCTTTTTAAAGGGTGCGTTTTTGAGTAATCTTAAAAAAGGCATCCCTTTTATTTTTATTCAAATAACTCAAAAACGAAGCAATTTTCGAGGTTTTTAAATGTCTAGAAAATTGGATTTTCCATTGAAATACTTTATTTAATTTTCCTTTCACCATTTTTTTTTTATTTTTTTTTACCTTTTCTATTCATTTTTGCAATAATCTCATATAGCTTATTTTGAAGGACGACTAATTCCTATTAGAATGATTTTTCTTCTTTAGTATTGTTTCAGTAAGACGCTCTTCTATTACTTTGCTAGCTTTTCTGTCAGAGGGTGCCAAAATATATATATTCTATGCTCACGAACGGTTAATTTAGAAATTTGAAAAAGGTTGTTAAAGGTGTGGGCACGGCGGAAAAGAAAAGGTTAGAAGCGTTCGAAATGTGGTGTTATAGGCGGATGATGGGGATAACGTGGGTAGAAAAGGTTAGAAATGAAGAGGTATTAGAAAGAACAGGAGAACAGAGGACTTTACGGAAGTCAATAAAAAATAGGCGAGATAGGTTGGTAGGATACCTTGTCAGGCATGAAGGTCTAGTCAGAGATATATTAGAGGTAGAAACAGGAGTTAGGAGGGGTAGAGGTAGACCTAGATTAGATTACTGTTCGCAAATAGTTAAGGATGTGGGTTGTTATGGTTTTAGGGAAATGCGAAGTTTAGCTCAGGATAGGAAAGAGTGGAGGTACGTGTTCAACCAGTCTTAGGACTAACGACCTTATGATGATGAGCAAAATTTAAGATTAATGTAAAGAGCTTACAATTTCACACCAGAAACTGTCACAAGAGTCTAAAACACTTCCTAATACATCATGTACAAAACTGCATATGTATATATATATATTAGGATAGAAACGCGTTAATTGTAAAAATAGTAATTCTAAATCATAATGCCCGGTGATCAATTACGATTTTTTTTGGCAATTGCACCAGCCTTTGTTTGTGTCACATTGTCATGTCAGTTTTGTTGGCTCATTTCGCGAGTATCATTTATGTGATAGGATAAGGACGTCACAAATAAAGTGTAGTAAATTGTTGCACTGAAATCGTTCTTGTTCCTTCATACGTCTTCTTGATTGCATCACATGGTCGGGCAGATGTCACCCGCGGTGTAATTTATGGATTTCATAATCGCACATTTTCATATGCGTCGGAAGTCGATGCACCTGCACATTTCTTCATAGGTGTACAAGTGAAGTTGCAGACAAGCAAGTAGCAGGTTGGCTTTTTCGTCGTGTGCGCCTCCGCTGCTGCTGTATTTTTTACGCACCCACAAGTCATTGTTTAAAGGTGCATAATAATGTCGTATATTTAATGTGTACCTACCCGACATAGTGTACGCGGTGAATCCCTAAAATTTCTATTCATTAACATCAGGCGCGGGTCGGCTGGGAGCGGGCACATCGCCACTTGAAAGTTGATATGCTAATAATGAGCCATCGAGAATTGAATTTCTTTTCCGAACCCTTCGGCTATCGAGTTCAGCTGTCTATTGGGGATTTTAATTAGTACGTCTGCTATAAAAACATAAAACAAGTAAAGAAAAAACTATGCACTGTCAAACTGCTTTGAGTTGCTGTATTGCAGTTAAAACTTATGGCTAAATAATTTGAATAAACTGACTTCAATACTTATGGGACCACACTTGAGAGGTTGTGTAGCCTTTTCAAGTAGTTTTTTATCATCCCTCAATTTTCCACCCCTAAATACAATCGAATTGAGAACCGTTTTTTGAAGTCGGTTGATAACGTCTGCTATCGAAGCATTCATTTCAAACTTAGGCATTAAATTTTACATATTTTCAACAACAATGTGAACAAGACACACGGTAACCATTGTTTAAGTACGTTATTTAGTTAATGATAAGTAAATATTTTTATTTTTATTATAACTCACATAGCTAATTGATACCTAGATGAAGAAAGATAATGTTTTACTATGTGTATACTGTTCGTTTCAAGAAGTTAGAGATATGCCCCTTCCCTTTATTAGGATGCGCCGTAGCATAATTCCAAATTCAATCATATTTGTCTGCGGAGATCATTTCTCCCCCGATCATCGAGCGAGAACTAGACAAAAGTGTACAGTACCATTTGCAAAATTATTTAAACTGCCTCGTTAAAATTTAAGAATATGCTTTATTTAAAAGCATATTTAGCCAAAAATAATAACAAGTGAATTAACTTAACGTTCTACACACCTATAAAACTTTTGCTTTGTTTTCTATTGTTAATTTATATACATTTTTGTTTTAAGAAATTGCTAAACATTTTCGTCTAGTACTGTACAGTTCTAGCCGATCTCCTAAGACCGCCCATCGAGAGCTCTGCTCGTTCAAGCTTGTTCCAACTATTTCTATCTTACTCACGCCTAGTGTGTATTCTTTCTATCTTCGCGCAGATTTCATCAAGGTCACAATTCTAACAAATTGAAATGGACGTAAGAGAGCTTTAAAAGCTCGGTACAGATAATGTGTTAGTGATAAATAAAGTGAGTTTATAGGCTTTATTGTTCGAGTAATTAATTGGTAAATGCCGTGAAAATGTATCGTGAAGATTTCTTTAAAAATCCAATGAAAATGTTTGGAAAACTTACAGTACTGCTTTTTGTATTTCTACTTGATGCTCACATTAAATTACGAAAATGAATTAAATGCTGCGGGATGGGTAAACCATTCATTAATTTGATTTACAATTTTACGTATTTCAAACAGTTTGGAGAGTTTGTGAAATTAGCAATTGTGTCCCTCAATTGTAGAGTTGATTCTAGCCTAACTCATTACGTAACTGAGTTCTTGTAAATAACCCAAAAGTTTGTGTTTATTTTAATTACTAACTAATTAAATCATTGTATAGAAATGACAATAGAGGAATTACCTCTTCTTTTCCATACAAGGTCGGTATTATACCTGTATAGTGTCGCGGATTGCATTCCTGCAATATTTCGTTCATTTTTGCGTCCGTTAGGAGGCATACACAGAGTGGAATTTGTTAAAGTATGAAAGATAGTCGCAAACAAAGGCGGGCACCTCGCGACTCCGGAGGAATTGCTGAAATATTGTAATTGCCTTCGATCTGAATACAATGCCTATTCATCGCCTCAAATACGTCGGACTTGTACACGCGGCGCGGCGTACATAGTGCTGTTGCACGGCCGAGAGATCTTTCTCTCTTTCTTGTTGAGGAGGCCGCGTGTCGCGTTCCGAAACGTCCGTCCGCCGCGCGTTCCCGCAACAATGCAGTCGCGGACGTATTTCTTTATGATATCTAAATAAAGGCGAGCGCTCCAAACGAAAATGTTTACATTTCCTAGCGCGAAAGTGCCGATCGTGACGCTACAAACTTGGAACGCTTCACGATATATAACTTTGCGCTTATATCTACGGTTTACTGATGTAGCTGAAGAAATAGAAGTAATTTTTAAATTTCAAAATTACTTCTAAATGTCTTCATTTTGATACCAGACTTAATTGATGGGAATATAACGATACATATCATGGAAGTGGACCTCTGTATTTGAAATTTTGGATTCTAGAAGATTCCGATGTGAAGATCAAAAATCTCAACGGGCGCTAAGTTGTAAAAACTCATCTTTTTGAGATATGGTCCCTTAAAGTTGCATACTTTTGTAAGAACTTTTGATCTACACAGAATCCAAAGTTCTAAAGACTTTGACAGATTACCATTTTCCGTAAGGTTCTAGCGGCGTCATTTGATAGATGAGAATGACCAAACGTAAAGTATTGGAAAAATATACCTACTAATCGTATTTTTCTGTCCCTATCGATAGGTTTTATTTGCTTTTGATTTTGTTGACTGCATAATGTGACATCTGAAGTTCGCCGTTTTGTTTCCTTTTTCTTAATTTCAATTATCAAGTAATTTCGGACTTCCTGAAAATCAACATTAAATTTGCGCCACATAGACGATATTATATTGGACTTATTCGGTGTTAAAAAAATTTAAAGTAACTCATGAAGATTTTCTAGAAATTAGTTTAAAAAAAGTTACTCCAGGTTAGTCCCAATTAAATAAAAGTAAATTTTATAAACACTGCCAACCGATAAAAATACACAATGTTAGAATAAGGGTTCATTAGTACATTAGATACTGTACCTTTCAAATTTGAACAACAATAAACTCATAAAATAGGTAATCCTACAACTAATTACAAAAACAAAGTGGTTAATGTTTATTACATTCTTCTAATAAAAAGTTGTTTACCCACTTAAATTAAAGCAACACGTAATTTGTATTGTCCTGTTGATTAAAATAATTGTATTCAGCGTTATTATTTTAGAAGTGTCGCGTTGGGTAATTTCTACATTTGAATTTGATTCCGTCAAGGTTGTTTTTATCGTCTGTTTTTTACCATTACATCCGGAGGATTTTACATTTTACCTTTCGTTATGGTCTAACTTAAATATTTATCTGCAAGGACACATGTAATCACCCATTTGGTAGAATAAAAACGAAAAAATTAAAAACACCTTTATGCATATATGTACATATTTACGTACAGCTACGTTGTTATCAGCATCTACAATTCTAATACGAGGTTAATATTGACTTATATAAATTTCTAGTAAAGGTAATTAAATACCGAAATAGAAAAACAGAAAACAAAGAAAATTTGTTTAGACCAGTGCCTTGTAAATTGAAGAATAAAAATAAACTCCCCGAGAATAAAAATGAAATTCCAATTAACCATGATTTCCTATAACCTATGCAGAGGATTTTTTCTGTAATATTATCAGTATTAATTTTTGATCTAAAACTGGTGATTTTTTCATAAAATGCAGATCTGTCTAATCCACTTGCCATTTGTACCTAGAACATTACTTATATATTATTGTGAATATTTTTATAAAACCTTTTGAATATAAATTGTATAGGCAAAATTTGACAATGTTAAATGGGACAAGATGTTAAATTTACTTAAAAATGTAGGGATGAGCTTTATAGATTGAAGAGTGATACTTAGTTTGTTTAGAGCAATAGGTGGTTATAGAGCAGGGGCTGCAACATAGAGAAGTAAATATTAGGAAGAGATCAGACAGGGATGCACACTGTCACCGCTACTTTTTAATATATACGTCGAAGATTCGATCAACATCATTAAAGACAATACAACTGTACGGATAGATATACAGGGGCAAAAGATTAGTATACTTAGATTTGCAGATGATATAGCAGTATTAGCATCTAGCAAGGAGGAATTAGAGATACCTTTAAATAAAATGGAAGCGGTATTAACAAAACAGTATTGTATGAAAGTAAAACAAAAGTACTGGTATTCAAGGGAAGAAAAAGTAAGGAAAGAGCGAATTAAAGATAGGAGACGAAAAGTTAGAAGAAGTGACAGATTTTAGGTATCTAGGAAGTCAGATAAGTCAGGATGGAAGGAGTAGTAGGAATATAAAGCAGAGGATAGCACAGGGTCGAGTCGCCTTCAATATAAAGAAGTCACTTCTATCCTCGTGAAATGTTAATTTAGAATTTCGAAAAGATTGTTAAAGGTGTATGTTTGGAGCGCGGCATTGTACGGGTTCGAAACATGGACGGTAAGCGCTGCAGACAAGGTAAGAAGCGTTCGAAATGTGGTGTTTCAGGCGAATGATGAGGATACCGTGGATAGAGAAGGTTAGAAATGAAGAGATATTAGAAAGAATAGGAGAATAGATGACTCTATGGAAGTTAATAAAAAATAGGCGACATACGTTAGTAGGACATCTCCTCAGGCATGAAGGTTTAGTCATAGACATATTAAAGACAGAAACGGGAGTTAGGAGGGGTAGAGGTAGACCTAGATTAGATTACTGTTCGCAAATAGTTAAGGATGTGGGAGTTCTAGTTAGGGAAATGCGAAGATTAACTCAGGATAGGAAAGAGTGGAGGTGCGTGTCCAACCAGACTTAGGACTGACGACCTTATGATGATGGTGAGGCAAAATTTATAAGCCTTGCGTTTTATATAAAAACATGTATGGATACATCTGTGTACTTTTCAGCTCCCCCAATTAATGAGCTTAACTTAATACCTAGTAATACGATGCACTCGGGTGAGGCAAGTAATGTAATATTTGATATCGAATCAAGTTAATATCGAAGCATTAGAGCTGTAACGTGCAGCCATATGATTGTCATATTATGTCCATACATATAGATATAAATACGTGCTTAGAAACACACATACATATTTATTTACCGGATGGCTTTAGTACACAAGTTTATAAAAAAATGAATAAATTTATTTATTATTATTAATTGAATATATATCTGATCATAATAAATAAACAAACGTTTTAGACAATTAGATGTTAACATATATAAATTTGGAAATTTTTCAACTTCTAATTATTTTTCTTCTAATTATACGGCATTTAAGAAAGCACAATAGGTACTACAATAAACAATATTCACGAAACTGTTAGCTAACTTGTCTTGTTACAAGAATATACATAATTTTCGTAAAAGAAGGTTTATTGAATTCCTATTTAGTCATCGCATAACTTACGGAGCAGTAGCCATCTTTTCTTCAGTAGGACGATGGAAAGGAATAATTTGTTTAGCAAATTGAGTTATCGAGAAAAACGTCATCAAATTTTGCATGTTCCTGCTTTATAGCCTATTCCAGAGGTGATGAATCTCCGTGAGTTTCTTGTGTGGCTTTTAAGTGAAAGCTATTTATGTTGTACTAATAACTATTTAACAATAGACACAATTGAATAGAATTAGGGAAACAACGTGCAATAGCAAATTCAGTTTTACTCAGGTTTTTTTAAGAAATTACAGGTGGGTTTTATTAACCGAAACTAATATTGCACACAAAGCAAGCTAATACACCTTGACGGTGTGATTTTATAATGAACTGAAGAAGACTAACAAACAAATAATTGAAACGTTGGCTGAAAAGTAATCTCATAATTATATGTATTGTGATTATAAATCGTTTTCTATATAATTTTATCACTATTAAAGTCTTAACTATTAAATTTTTGAATGATATTTTAGAAGGTCCTTCTTTTATGGTTATTCGCACCCTTTGGCTTTTGTTTGAAGTTGAAAATAGGTACGTACGTCAGCCGATGGGAGGGTTGTTCCGCTGCTCGTATACTTGTAGGCTTGTTGTTGATTTGTTTCGAGTTTCCACCAAGCAAACGTATAAAAACGATCGACGTACGTCCAATTAGTATATTTTAAAAGATGCGGATCCGGCTTAAATCTGCGCTACGCTATTTCTTTCTGCTGTCAACGAGTCGAACATTTTCTCATCGTTCGACCGGCGATTTTGATCTCCGTCATTGTTCCTTCAGTCATCACTAAAACGTATGCAAATCGGGAATGAGGAGCGTTAACCCGGCCTCCCAAAAAGGGCGCGCGCGGCGGGCTCTCGACTTCTCTTGTTTACTTGCTTTTTCGTCGTTTATTCTTTATATCAAAACGTGTCGCGATCGAGAGCATAAATCTGCCCTCTCGGATCCGCAGCGATCCGAACGACGGCTTTCCAATTTATTGGCGCGCTCGTTCAACCAACACCCGTCCGTTCATTTTCCTTTCCTTACTTCCATCATACTTTTACTTTGCTTATTTTTGCTAGCGATCTCTCGCACCCAAACAGCCACCCGACGACGACGATATCGTTTCGCTTCGTTATCCAAACTATTCAAACTGTAAAAGCGACGCGCATCGCTTTAAATACTCGCTCACCTTGTCGTATTGGAGCATCGCAGGAATCTTCAGCGGGTACCATTACTTACTATCATGTGTATATTTTAGCCAATGTTGTCCATTCACTAATAATTAATTATTCATTTGAAAAATGTATGAAACAACTGGAACATATGAAACTTTTCTATTTGCTTCAACTTCATCTATAAGCCTTCAAGGTGATACACATTAATTCCTTTTGTGTATTTTATTTTGCAAAATATGTGATCAGACAGATAAAGGAGGGTCCCTGGATGGAATGAGTTTGGGTTGGATACACTACCTACAACTACAGTGAAGGACAGTACATTTTTGCTTTCGTTCTTTGATAGCGTTGCCATCTCTAAAATTTGGAAACCAGGGCAAGACGCGTGAAAACCCCGGATTTTAGAGTCCAGAACCCGGACATGTCAACAGGTTTTTTTAAACATAGTCAGTGTAACAAAAAACAGTTGAAAATGTCATAAATCACCCTTTTATTTATTTTCAGACTTTAAAATTAAATTTAGTCATTCTTTATCATCTTTTTCAATGTACCTAACAAAACAGAATCTTATAAAATAATTCGAAGTGGTCTGTATTCTTATTACTCTTATTACAGTTTGTTACAAATTGTTTTATTAATCAGTTAGATTTCCTTTACGTGTGTGGCGGGCGGCCCAAGACTTTAAATTTTTAAACCAGGACGCTCCCCGGATGCCCACTAAACTAGGACAAATCCGGGGAAACCCGGACGGATGGCAACCTTATTCTTTGAGAATGCCCACCAAGCCCGAATATCAAACGTTATTATGATCGATTGGTTTTTCAAACATTTTGATACTAAAAAGTATCCTCAATTTTGACTAACATTAGTCAATTATTTCGTCATAAAATTCTAAATTATATGCTTAATTATTCATTCACGTTCATAAGTCAACAGAAATGTCCCATAATTATTAATTACAGATACCTTTTAATATCTCTTTGGAAAATATTTATTTTTTGTAAATCTCCACAAAAAATAAAACAATTGCCTAATGTTCGTGTTCAATAAAGTTTCAATGCGCAGTTGTTTTCATTCGTTAATTAATTTCTGCGTAAGTTTTGATAATGAAATGTTTATTTTCGTTTCAATTTTATTGCAATTTAAAATCTCGTTTTTCCTTTCGGCTAGGGACAGGGACAAATAGATACCTGCATTCTATAGCTACATATTTCTGATGACAGAGAGAAATTAAATTCCAATTGATCGTTGATTGTTGTTGATTTGCGTCAGTCACTCATTCGGCTCTAGTCAGTGAAAAGAAAGAGCAGTCCGGTCGTTCACGAGTGCATTTGTACCCATACCTACGCAAAATCAATAAGGAATTCGAAATTATGCACCGGCTCAGCAATAAAGTTTAATCGGTTCTTTTATTTTGTCCGCGATCAAATCTATTTTCATAAAGCGTTAGCGTAGTTCATGCTGCGGGTATAAAAGCGTTCGAGAACTCACGACTCCCAGTGAAATTGCTATTTATATATAAAATAAATTGAAACAAATGGTGTAGATTGAATCTTAATATTCTATTTTTCCGTCTGGTCTATCACGACGACTGTAACATTTCTGGGAGAGTGCAGTTTTCGTTCTGCCCTTTTTCCGTATACACTTATAAATCAGTATGTTGCCCGGTTTAGAAATCGCATACAGGTATTTACTTCAATTCTTCCTACACCGATGAACACACGTCTATAACGTTTTGTATATTGACTAGTTTATGTATCACGTACCAACACTGCCTACATACACAACATAAAACGATTCAGATTCTTCGGTGACAAACTGCGCGAACAAACGGAATACAAAAACTTTGATTAATTTTTAATCAACTTTCACGATTCCAAATAAAATCAAACAAACGTTCAATATTTATCTTTGCTCAGGCGTTGATTTTGACATTATTGTATTTTTTTAATAAACGCACAGCTTTTTTAAACTATAGTTAACTATTCTCTATAATAATAAAAGATCCGGCTAGATTCTTATTAAAAATGACCCCCTGTTAAACTTTTCGAAACTTTGACTTCTAGTAATTCTCAACGTGTAGATCGTCCCCAAAAGCGGTAAAAACTCATCTTTTTGAGATATAGGACTTTAAAGTTGCATTCTTCAATAATAACTTGAGTGAAGGTCTAGATGATGGCTGGGGGGGATCGAAAGAGGAGGTCTCCCCCATCACTGTACCATAGAAAGTTGGTGGCGGTCTCACCCCCATAAAAAGTTATGGGGGTTCAAAGTTAATAAATATGCCAATATTTATACATTTCTAGGCATGTAAATATTTATATAGTCATTCTTAAACAATATTCAAAGGTAAAACTAATGAAAAATACATAAAAATATTGAGAAAGTTATATAAAACATTATTTAAATATCTTTATCAATAGACTAGGTTAGGGTAGGTTAGGTTAGGGTATAGGGTTTTGTTCAAGTGACTACCCTCTTTCGATCCCCCAGCTCCACCCTCTCGAAAATAATTATTTTATTTAATTTTATTTGAATTACAGTGTATGAAAATTGTCAAAATAATCAACTTTCAACCACCATAACTTTTTATGGGGGTGAGACCGCCGCAATTTTTATGGGGTTTTACTCAGGTGACCACCCTATTTCGATCCCCCCTTCCCATCATCTAGACATTTACCATAACTTGGAATAGGCTCCACTAAAACTTTATCTTATAAAACGATTAATGAAAAATCCAGTATTAGTTCTCAAAAAATCAAATAATTCTTAAAGAATTAGATACTTGATTTTCCAAACACTTGAAATGTAACTATTTGATTTGATTTCAAGTCAAGTCAGGTAGCTTGAAAATTAAGTAAAATTGTGAAGACACAAATACACACACATCTTTATTTACATGTTTAATTGTTTTTGGTTGAATCTCCATTTCTATATTATTCAATAATTTTGAAAGTAGTTTGTTCTTTAGTTTGTAATTGTTACTTTAAAGGTTACAAGATTTGTACATGATAAACCTCGTGCTTAAAAGTGTTCGCTATTTCTCTAGTATGATAGTGAAGAAGACTCTTCCCCAAGATTGTACTACGTGCTTGAGGTGTATGGAGACTCCTAGATATAAGATAAGACACCTAATTTGTGTAAAATATTCAGAAAGGGTTGCTTTAAGTCATCTTAAAACTATAACTAAGGTGCGCAAATTTTTTACAACATTTCTTTTTAGTTAAAAATGGTAACCTTTCATTTTGTCGAGCAATAGAACACGAACAAGTTAGAAAAAAAGGCATTGCGATTGTTTCCTTACAACGTTTTTAATACATAAACAAATCCAACGATTCGCTATGCACAAAACCGCAACAAAATGTATAGTGTCACTATTAATGTTCAATGTAGATATAAATGCCTATATAATTCGTAATTTATCTCGGCAAAATTGCTTTCGATTGCTTTGTGAACGCCACCACGAAACATTCACAATTGATCATGTATTATACGATTACGAAATGTCAATACAAGTTTGCGTTAGTTACGTAATTCGCTCAATGTTCGTTATTTATTCTTATAATTAATGATCAACGATTGAAGATAATGAATCGCGGTAGGTATAGTAATAAGCGGTTTAAAATTGCGGCTATAACACTGTAAGATGTTGTAATGAGATTAGGTTGAATTATTTTCTCAATTTCTGTAATTAGATGTACACGCGGCTGTTTTAGTTCCTTATCTCGCTATGCGCTGTTCACTATTTTAACATTTGTTAACTACGAGGTTCGTTAAACTTTTATTGGATACGATAAAATACGTGAGCGTGAAGCCATGCTTGACAAAGTACAACTGTAATTTTCATCACTGAATGCTTTTATCATGTTCATTTATAATACTTTGTCATCAGTGGCGTAACTTGCGTTACTGGCGTCCCAAAGTGAGATCTTAAACTACCCCCCTCCCCTATTCTTAGCCAGAATGTAGTAGTACAGTGTGCAACCCTTACTTGCTAACATTTTTGGGGTTCCGTACGTCCGAATGAAAAACGGAACCCTAATAGGATCTCTCGTGTGTCTGTCTGTCCGAATTTACTGGACCGATTAAGTTGAAATTTAGTACCTATACATATGAATTTTTTTGACCCAAACACGGACGCATAAGTAAATTGTTATTGTTTGTTTGTATCGGAAGCTCTTTGATACGTAACATAAATAAATTAATTTTGAACATGGGGGTTATTTTTCAGGGGGACCAATACGAAATTAAGAAAGTTTTGCAAACTGTACCGTGTGACGTATCAAATGAAAGGGCTTGTTGTAAGTGTCTCAAATATATTTTTTATAACTTTAAAATAAATGGTTTTAAAGTTGTGTAAGACAATAAATGAAAATTGACCAATCCACCCCTCATCTCCGAAAGTGCTGAACCTAAAATTTTGAAAAAAAATAATAAAAATTGTCCTTTATTTATAGATTACAGGAAAAATTAATAAGAAGTCTATGGTCTGAACAAAACAATATTCCAAGTGCAAATTGTATGGGAGAACATACTTTTTTTAATTACATTGCTAAGTTGATTCTCAGGTTAGGGTTCCGTACATCCGCAAAAAAAAACGGAATCCTTATAGGAACAGTCGTGTACTGAATTGCGTCTAATTCCTAACAACTCTGCTAAATTTTTGCAGCTTTGTTACTAATAGTAAAGAATGTTTTGTTTAGTCCATCAGTTTTTCTCCGATTGTGTTCGCCCCTGATAAGAGGTGTTATTAGGAAGTAGGTAGTGATGATGTAGGTTCAATAATAAAATTTGGATGGAACCCAGAATAATGCGACACAACAGTCTGATATAATTTAATGATTTATTCGGAACTGTAATAATCGTGACGTCAATTAGTTTGACTGCGTGTTAGTTGACGCCATCGAACGGCGCGACAGCAGTTATAGCGCGCGCGGTGCGGCGTGAATTAATGGTTGAAATTAAATGCCATCCGCTTTAATCGACGTTAGACACGACAAAAATCGCTATTGACTCGTATGAATCATGTGTTAATTCGGCATTCGGCAACAACGAGTACTGCGATGAACGCGCGACATATTGTACGCGATGATCGGACGGCTGGTGAGGGTTAATGATCCGCCACCTATTCGGTTTCAATTTTAGACGTACTTACCACACTCAAATTCATAACATTGGAACGTTATTCGTGAGCGTACACAGTGTGCAATGTACATACAATGTGTACTATTACAGTGTTGTTAGTTGCTACCTTTTTGAATTTTTATTTTGTTGCTAATTTTACGAAGGGAGTCAGACAGGGATGCATACTGTCACCGATACTTTTTAATCTATGCGTCGAAGACTCGATCAACATTGTTAAAGACAGTACAATTGTAGGGCTAAATATACAGGGGCAAAGATTAGTATGCTTGGATTTGCAAATTATATAGCAGTATTAGCATCTAGCAAGGAGGAGTTAGAGATAGCTTTAAACAAAATGAAAGCGGTATTGACGAAACAATATTGTATGAAAATAAATAAAAGTAAAACAAAAATATTGGTATGCAAGGGAAAAAAGTAGGGAAAGAGTGAGTAAAAGGAATAGGAGACTAAATATCAGAAGAAGTGGCCGATTTTGGGTGTCTAGGAAGTCAGGACGGAAGGAGCAGTAGGTATATAAAGCAGAGGATAGCGCGTCGTCTACACCGAGCGGCATGGCCTAGAGGTCTAGACCATTGCTTAGCATTCGGGAGGACGCCGGTTCGATTCCGGGTCCGTCTGCCTTGGTCCAAGTTTTTCTGTGGTTTCCTTGGATCACTTAGGCAAATGCTGAGGCAGTAATATTCCACAGATAATCTTTCATTCTCTTCTGTCTTCATTTCGTCCGTCTCATCTTTCTCACCCGAACCACCACCCACCCATTCCCACGATTCCTGAAAGCAGGCTGAAGAGGGCCTTCCGCCCTACCTTCCGGCATAGTCCGGAGGGACTGCCCGCCCACCAGCATTACTGGCTGGTGGGAATGAAACACGCAAAAGCTTTTTTTTTTGCGTCGCCTTCACTAAAAAAAATCATTTCTCTGCTCGCGAACAGTCAATTTAGAAATTCGAAAATTATTGTTAAAGGTGTATGCTTGAAGTGAGACGCTGTACGGGTGCGAAACATGGACGGTGGCCACGGCGGAAAAGAAAAGGTTAGAAGCGTTCGAAATGTAGTGTTACAGGCTAATGATGAGGATATCGTGGATAGAGAAGGTTAGAAATGAAGATGTATTAGAAAGAATTGGAGAACAGAGGACTCTATGGAAGTCAATAAAAAATAGACGAAATAGGACACCTTCTCAGGCATGTAGTATTAGTCAGAGACAAATTACAGGCAGAAACAGGAGTTAAGAAGATTAGAGGTAGACCTAGACTAGCGTAATGGATTCAGTCCTATCATTTACTGAATTGTGGAATTTATTCCTGTTTGGATTTCACTAAATCACACTTTGGTAGGCCTTTTAATTTTCCATTTTTCTATTTGAACAGATTTGCATAAAATATAATGGCGAGACCCGTCGAATGCGTTTTTATTTTCTGGTACAAAAGTTTTAGCGAGTTCATACATATTTCGAATAGAAGGACTCTAGTGTGACGGGAAATTCTAAAACTTTGAGTAATTAATAAAATCCTATTCCTAATCATTTGATCAGCGGGACGAAAAGCGTGTCCTGGATGTTGTCTTATGTCATCCTTTAGTAGCTGTACCTACTAACGATATTTAATGTATTAACCGTGTTCTTCTGAATGATCTGGATAATAAAACTTGCAGATTTATTCCCTTTATTCGGCAATAAACAGTGAAAAGAGAATGTCCGGTATTATTCGTAACTTCTAACGATAAGACCAAAGGGAAACGTTAATTTAGTAGCAAATTCAGTGGCAACGCAATGTTGTAATTCGATTTCGAGAGAGAGAGAGAGAGAAAGAGCGTACCTACCTGCCTGTTTTCGACAACTCACGTATGTATGAGCGCGTTATGAGTTCGACGAATAAATTGTAGGTGAATAACGACCCTTTTCACGATATTACCGCTACAATCCATTTAGAATGGAAAATAGCATTTGTGTGTCGTTAATTCTGTTCCATTAGCGTTTAGCCTGCTTGATATGACTCGGAAAACCTACTCAATTAAGTCGGAAAGTCATCATTAGTTTGCGGTTATATCCACATTTAGGTATATTGTTAACCAATAAAGTGGAAACGGGTCGGTTTTAAATTCCCTTCAATTATCAGCCTTTGATATAAAAATACGTTTTTCTTAAATAATTTATCATTTGGATGATATAAAGAAGTTCATTTGGGTACACAAACAAAATCAATAACTAAGGGCATTTATAGTTAAGATATTTCGCAACTTCATCACGGAATTAAATATCTGATGTCTCTGCTACTATTGTCATTAATACTATTTCTAAAAGGACAAGTGTTGATAAAGCCCATTACTGATAGCGTCGCTTTTATAGAGCGATGCTATTTAAAGACAGTAAGGTCTATTTAGATGAAGACTCTTACTAATGTAATTGTTTCTGAGCATATCTGATACCTTACATTAAATGATACAAAATCGATCTAACAAACAATGCTTTCTTTGATATCATCATCATCATAAGGTCATCAGCCCCAAGATGGATTGGACACTCACCTTCACTTTTTCCTATTCTGAGCTAGTCTTCGTATTTCCCTAAAACTAGATCATCGCATATCCTTAACCATTTGTTTAACAGTAATCTAATCTAGGTCTACTTCTACTCTTCCTAATTCCTGTTTCTGCTTCTAATATGCCTCTAATTAGCCCCCTTCATTCCTGAGAAGGTGTCCTACCAAGTAACACCACATTTCGAACGATTCTATCCTCTGTTTTATATCTCTATTACACTTTCCACACTGAGTTAATTGACTTCCCAGATGCCGAAAATTAGTCACTTCTAATTTTTCGCCTCGTATCTTTGTATTCGCTCTTTCACTACCTCTTATTACCTTGCATACCAGTATTTTTGTTTAATTTGGTGCATCACTGGTGATTAGTTGGCTATAAACTATGAGATGGCAAGTAAAAAATCCGAAGATTGAAAGTCGATGTTAAGCTCACGTAAACTCTTGTCCAATGATTTAAAGTTGGAGAGAAGAAAAAAATCCACCGACACAATACGCCAAGAAGCTGTATCTACATCAGTTAGTTAACCACTGTAAGTCATAACGTTAACACTTGCATCGATTGCTATGTCGAAGATTTCACTATTTTCTGAATGTTGGCGTTCCATTCTTTTCGTTCAGTTAATTGTCCAATTACATATCAAACTGAGCATAGTTCATAGATCGATTTTATATCATTAAGAAATCCATTGGTTGTTTGACTTTAAAGCCGCCGATTTATTCTAGGTATCTGTTATTGTCTGGATTAAGATTAAGATATACAAGCACAAGTGAAAATGAATAGAAATTGTGAGGAAAAAAAGGAAACCTCAATTGTCTATATAAAATCGCACTTATTTGACATTTTACTCCTTGTGGTACTTGGTTGTAATGTCATAGGCAGATGTTGTAGTGAGATATTTCGTTGTATTTTTTTTCAGACACACACACGTGCATCAACTATCAATATTTTTCATTCGGATCATGATGTCCATGCCATACGAGAGTAGAATGCAAAAAGCGACTTATAAACGAAAGTTTATGTTAATAAGCATTTTTACAACACAAGAGACATAATATTTATCTGTATATTATGTTCTGTTATAGAATTTTAAATTTATGACCGTCTGAATTATGTATGCTACTGGTGACGGTAAGTACTAACTGGACATTTTGTGAGACGTCTTTCATGTTCACCTTTCGCTCCAGATTGACTGGATATCGACTATTCAAATTACTGAACATTTTATTATTTCTGCAGTAGGTAATTTAAAAGTGTTGTCATTACATAAAAACAAATTGGACAAAGAAGTTTCCTGTAAAGTTCTATTCTATAAACTGAGGTAATGGTTTAAGTTTTGTTCACTTTATGATGGGCTTGGTCTGTCTCCTGGTCATTATATTGCCCATTAAGCCTTGATGTCGTTTTGTCCTTAGTCTTATGGAGTTTAATCTTGGTCATGGTCGTCTTTTTGCCTTTTAATCTTGATCTTGAATGCGAGGTCTTGTTGTTGATTTTGCCTAGCTTAAACGTGTTTGCCCTGAATCTGCGATCGGACAAACTCGATTTCAGGATACATGAAGCTGCTTTATGAAATCGAGATTGGCTGGAAACAATTCAGGACAAACCAATTTGGATTAGGCAAAATGCTTATATACGAAAATTTAGTAAATCCTTTTAATATTTTCACTAAATAGAGAAACTACCTAAAAGTATCACCTTTTCTGCTGATATAGTATTTGAAAACAATGATGCCGGTTCCGATTATTTTACTTTATAGTTATGCTTTTCGTGCATAAGTTCGGGAACTTTCTTCTTTTTCGTTTGACAATATTCCCTGACATTTGGGCAATAGCCATCGCATCCTATAAAATGCAAATAAACCGGTAAATCGTCATTTCATAGTTCTTTATCGTGTCTCACAAATAACGCATACTGCCGTCGTTAGTAGACGTGCAGGCAATCATTCAGTGCAGTCGTGCATAGTAAG
Source organism: Agrilus planipennis (assembly GCF_000699045.2). Classification (NCBI taxonomy): domain Eukaryota; kingdom Metazoa; phylum Arthropoda; class Insecta; order Coleoptera; family Buprestidae; genus Agrilus; species Agrilus planipennis. Next base: position 227,378 of record NW_020438912.1, on the reverse strand, counting down.
CAGCTCCAATATAGAAAAACATATGGCATATGCTTTTAATCGGACCCCCGTATTGTGGGTTGTTATCCGTGTTTTTATACAAACATGCATACATACATACATGCATGTATAACTAACTATATGTGCACTTATATAATTTGTACCATTTCAAATTTGATGGGCCTGTCGAGTACCTACTGAATAATTCTGTGCGGACCGTAATTAGGTACATTAACATAACTTTCCGGTAGCATTTTAGAACTGGTCTAAATGTCACCGCTTTTCCACCCATTGCGTTGTCATAAGTGATGACGCTGAAACAGATCCGTGTCTGCGTTGATTTACTAATCTCTCAGCAGATATTACAATGATTTCATAAAGCAATTTGTAATTGTTTCTCAAAATATTGGTTATTCTTATTAGGATTGTACATCATCAAAAATAGGCGAAATAGGTTGGTAGGACACCTTCTCAGACATGAAGGTCTAGTCAGAGACATATTAGAGGCAGAAACAGGAGTTAGGAGGGGTGGAGGTAGACCTAGGTTAGATTACTGTTCATAAATAGTTAAGGACAGGAAAGAGTGGAGGTACGTGTCCAACCAGTCTTAGGACTGACGACCTTATGATGATGATGACATTATCATCATCATGATAGGGTCGTTAGTCCTAAGACGCATCTTCACTCGTTCCCACCTTGAGTAAATCTTTGCATTTCCTTAAAACTGAACAGTAATCTAATGTGGGTCTACCCCTACTCCTTTTAATTCCTGTTTCCTATTTCTGCTTGTTATGTCTGACAAGGTGTCCTAGCAACCTATCTCGTTTATTTCGTATTGATTTCTATAGCGATCTCCGTTCTCTTTCTAATACCTTCTAATTCCTAATCTTCTCTCTCCACGGTATCCGCATCATTCGCCTGTATCAACGCACTTTGAATGCTCTGTACAGAGCCGTACTCCAGTCTTTACATACATCTTTAAAAATCTTTTTCGAATTTCTAACTTAACCGTTCACGAGCACGGAAGTGTCTTCTTTCTGTTAACCGACTAGACCCTGCGCGATCTTTTGTTTTATATCTCTACTACTTCTTCCACCCTGAATTATCTGACTTCCTAATAGGTACCGAAAATCAGACTTTTTCTAATTTTTTGGCCTTCTACACCTATGTATTTTTATGTGCAGAATCTGTATTTTCCTCTTATACCATTTTTTTATGAATCACCTTGTATATAGGTACGTACATCCGAAGACGTTTAATAATAATGTAACGATGTTATCACAGATTGCCTGCTACTGTGCTGGGCAAACGCATACAAAGAGTTGACACATTAAGCTGCGCTTACACATTCGTAGATCGGTAGGTATAGGACAAAGGGGGTTCTCCAGCGTTATGTCCTGGCGATAGCGCATAGCGGCGCGATGCCTATAAATCTAGAAGATATTCGGATGGATCCGGTGCAGAAGGTAGCCAATTATAAGGCTAAAAATCAACGAAACATAAATCGCCGTTTTAAGAACTACATTAATTAGTGACTGAAGATTTATCCCACGTCAAAAATAACCCACACAAACGATAACATCTCGAATAATAAAATGCACGCATATGTATTTGGAGCATTGGCGGCGTAACGATTGAAACGAGATAAGAGAAGCCTTCCTTACATAAATACATATGCATATAGGTACTCTTATGTAAAAGGTACAGAAGGTACCTACTTTTCATTTACTGCCATTTATAACTAATACCACGGTTAGAGGTGGAAGCGGCTCGCACCGTGGAACTGCAGTACCCTCTATAACATTTAATATTTTTTCCACTAAATTTTTTTTAAATAAAATAATTCGAAGTGGTCTGTATTCTGTCGAAACTGCCAGACGCGAATCCCGATTTCGATCTTTTTGGATCTCATCAGCGCTTCGCAGACAGCTCCGACAGAACGCAGACCAACTTTTACCTGCTGTATTAACAGCGCGTTTTAGAAAATACCACAAATGGCGCGGTAAACGCCATCTGTAGTACGATTCTACATTTTAGGATTACATATGCTCCAACAAGGTCCATTTAAATATATGGATATCTACTTGCTGAAACGAATCCCGGCGTAGTTAAGTTAAAAACAAAAGTTAAAACTTTTCTGGAGCAATAACCCCACTAATTTTAGTTAAAAGCTGTCACTGCATATACATAAGTAAATATACATAACGATAAATAACCACAGTGGACAGTAAATCGCTATTTGTTAAACTTTAGGTAATGAACCCACAATTAGCAGTAAAACCCCACAGAGGACAATCTCTACGACTATTTGCGCCTTTTTGTATGTTTTACTGGTGGCCTGCAGCTTCGATTCGGTCAGTATTCTGAGTACTGATGAGAACCAACAAGTTCAAAAACGCGTTTGTCGTTTTACTGTTTCAATGAAATTCTTATAGAGAACTAAAGGCGAATCTAAAGATGCAGTCTTGGTTTGAGATCCCGACAATTGACCCCTTATTTGAGTGATTGCCCTTTTTGCTATTTTTCACATAATACAAGTACACAGATTAATTCTAGCCATTAAAGAGGATTTGGTGCAATTAATTCGATTTAAATAATTACCTCTGAGGAAGACCCAAGTCGGGAGCGAAACGTTGGGATATATTTAATTCAGAACAATATATTATTTCCACTTTCTTCAATGGGGATGAATAAATTTAGAAATGAATATTTGATTTTTTGTTGATTTAACTGATCAAAATCTGTTAATTAAACTGTGTCCTTGTGTAATATACGCACTCTACTCATTTGAAATACGTATCTATGTAGTTATACAAATCTATAAAATATATGTTATTTACTGGATTAGTTCTGAGGATAAGTAGCGGTAAATATTATCATGTCACGATACAGGACGTGTTCATCGATTAGCCAACGTACCCCGAAATAGAACTGATTTATATCCTTATTTAAGCACGTACAGAACGGCTTGGTATTATCACTGTTCTTGATCGTTGGGGAAATAGCCAGAATATTCATATCAATGCCATCTTTGTTTGCCACTGAATCTCATCTGCATAAAAGGTCTAACTATACGATATAATAATTTATTGAGAAACTGGGGAAAGAGTTAGATGTACAACCATTACTAAATCCATCTAATAACGACACTAGGAGTGGTAGGTATGTACCTAAAAAGGTGATAGGCAGAAAGGGTTGAATTCATTAGTATATACATTGGAGATAAGGATAGACGTACAATTTGTAACTTAAGAGGTTACCTCTGATAATGTAATTCAAAAGTAATCCGAAAAAAATAGTTAGTCACATTTTCGATATGCTGAGATTAATGAATGCCATATTTAATATGAAATCAACGTTTATAATTAAGATATTAAAGTATATATACGTATAAAACACTATAAACTACAATGAAACATTATTTTTCTACCAATAAAATCGGATATTTATTGCTTCTTTTTCAGAATATACTCTTTTTATAACCATTAGGCCAGTGGGTTACTACATTTAAATATTTAAAGCGTCTGTATTAGCTTTAGTTCAAACTAAACTCAAAGATTCAGGATTTGCAAAAAGCAACTACTTTGATTTAGCATAATTTTTATATACTGTTCAGATTATGAGGAGTTTCCTTTATGCGATGTTCATGCAATCGGGGGTTTACTATATAGTTCAAAGGACTAAGGTAATAGGAGTATGAAAACGGCCCCGCATAACAGTGAGTCTAATGTTTTTAAATAGTTTTTACATATAAGTACATTATTTACGTTTATCGTAATTAATAATGATAGGGGTGATAATGCAATAAATGTTACAGTTAATGAACTTATTTATCGTAGTTGTCGTCACGTTGAAAGATAACTTAGCCGCAAAATACACGAAGTTTGCTAATTTCAATTATAACACGTACGGTGTACTTGGTTGTTAAACACTGCAAGGTGTTTATCATGACTAATTGCAATCAACAGCAAAACACATATGCGTATAAATAATAAGGCAGAAGGGTCAACTGACGTACGCTAATTGGTGATGAGTTAATTTTCAAGTTTAAAGGAAATGTCGAGGACGACAATTATAATTCGACTTGATGAAATCGGTTTTATTATTATAGTAATTAAATTTGCTTGCGGTTGTAGCTACGGACAGGTACTATTTTGTGAAAAAAATATATTTTACGATAAGTAGTCACGTTAAAGTGAATAGAAATATTTAACATTATATATGTCTTATTCCTAATCTTCTCTCTCCACGGTATCCGCATCATTCGCCTGTATCAACGCACTTTGAATGCTCTGTACAGAGCCGTACTCCAGTCTTTACATACATCTTTAAAAATCTTTTTCGAATTTCTAACTTAACCGTTCACGAGCACGGAAGTGTCTTCTTTCTGTTAACCGACTAGACCCTGCGCGATCTTTTGTTTTATATCTCTACTACTTCTTCCACCCTGAATTATCTGACTTCCTAATAGGTACCGAAAATCAGACTTTTTCTAATTTTTTGGCCTTCTACACCTATGTATTTTTATGTGCAGAATCTGTATTTTCCTCTTATACCATTTTTTTATGAATCACCTTGTATATAGGTACGTACATCCGAAGACGTTTAATAATAATGTAACGATGTTATCACAGATTGCCTGCTACTGTGCTGGGCAAACGCATACAAAGAGTTGACACATTAAGCTGCGCTTACACATTCGTAGATCGGTAGGTATAGGACAAAGGGGGTTCTCCAGCGTTATGTCCTGGCGATAGCGCATAGCGGCGCGATGCCTATAAATCTAGAAGATATTCGGATGGATCCGGTGCAGAAGGTAGCCAATTATAAGGCTAAAAATCAACNTGTCTTATATTTTACTTGGTTTTTTATTTATTAATTCTCCTAGTATAAAAAAAGCAAATTAAGTGGTTTTCTGCGATATTTTAAAAAAATCAAGACTTTCCTTCATAAAATATGTATTAATACTTTAACTAAAAATGAGTCACTGAAGAAATTTCTAAACAAGAATATTACCCTAAATTTTGGGCCACAAATGAATCGAGTTGAATAGTATTAGATCTCCCAGGGTCCGCAATATTTAATATTAAGCAAGGCCACCGTGCCACACGCAATACTATTGCATTTATTAAAGTTAATTTTGCATTGATCTATTTATGCTGTGCCCTTGATTTCACCTACAAAATTCTGAACATAAAATACTTTTTCCTTGTATTGTTAGCACCTCAAATAAAGGAAAAACAGATACCAATACACATCCTACTGAAGACTACTAGCAAAAACATATTTCAGAGAGTTTATACCTATTGGTTCCCATGCATATTTACAACATAACAAATCTAAAGGAAATGTTTTCATTTAGAAAATTAAAGTTTTGCTCTTTTCTTAAAAAAGTGAAAATAACATTTGGTTTACTCACTTCTTATAAAGCAAAGGCTAAAAAATAAAATATTTAAAAATTTACATATTTCATTCAAAAATAACCTACCAATAAACGATTATGTATACCAACTAGCAAAAGTTTTTTGTTAATAGATAGTGTATGATATTAAATTTTTGAATTAATTTATTCTTTTTATATTTTCCAGATGTCTCGCTGACGAATCTATTGTTGTAATTAGTTCGAGAATTGGAAAGTGAAAATATAAGGGAAAATTGGTTTACGGTTAATGATGGTAACGGTTCGGTATAGTTCGTTAGAGTATCGGTTTGTAGTGTCGGGAGTGTTAGATACTGTAATATCGTTTGCATAAATTCAATTACATAAACATAATGTAAGAGAAAAATGAAAACTTCAGTATTTGGTAAGTTAAAATAAATGTTTACATATAATATAAGAGTAAAAATTTGTTATATCTTACAAAGGTAGTATTCTAACCTCGCTTTCTGTTTTGACATTACTTCACAGCATCTGTTTTATCATTATTTATCATCTAATAGATCCTTATTGTAGTTGGGAGTAACATTTATTGTTATTTATTCTTCTTATGTTTAACTTCTAATTCTAAATTTTAAAGTGTAAAGTAACCAAGGACGTTCATTTGAAGTTATTGGTTAGAAATACTTTATTAGCAGTAAATAACAACTAGATGGCAATATAGTGCCTATTTGATTGTGATCGCCTTATAGTAATTTTAAAACAGATTAAAAATTGTTCTTTCAATGTAGTTAGTTATACTAAAAATAAAAAGGTTACTCTATATTTCGCTAAGAATTAAAGAAGTAAATTGAGTATTTAAGTATACTTAAGTATACCTACCTGTAAAAACAAATGATATACAATGTTTTACATTTTTTAATCGGTTAAATATGTGCATGTCCTTAATCTACCCCTTTGCACTTTAGAACGTTTTAAAGCATAAATTAGCCCCTTAGTTAGTTAAAGTGCTTAATAATTTATTTAATACTTCATTATGTGTGCGCTGCGAACTTTTAATACAATTTCGTCGTAAATTTGATTAGAAAACTTCATTTTTGCGCACAATAGAGAAATTCCCGGTCTACGTAAAAGCCTTCGAGGGTGTAATAGCGAAAGAAATACTCGACAGCAGACCATTACTGTGAAATGATTAACTTAATTGCGACCCCGAATGCCCAGACTGTAACATGTCAGTCCTCATTAACTCGGCCGCCCGGGGGAATAATATACTCACTTTTTGATTTTTCTGTCATGACGATAGCCACTTGACGTGTGCTTAAGCAAATGCAGTAAGAATTATGAGTACATTTTCCACTTTAATTAACTTACGATTTTTTTTTCGAGCTGGAAAAATAGGGGTCCCGTCAGACGCGGAACCGGGTAAAATGCGGAACCATACGTTCCCACCTCTAATTATTATCCAGGTGATGACAAAAAATGGACAAATGCGGAACTTCTACTTACTACAATATTATTCTTTATATATATATACTTTAATTCCTAAACATAGGCAAGTTTTTCGAAACATTTTTGCAAATTTTTAGTTTCTTTATAATTTTCCACAATTCAAAGTAAATTCAAATTTAAATTCAATTCAAAAATAAAGAATTATGTACTCCAATTCTTTATAATTTTCCACAATTCACTTGATTATATATCTCTAATTTTATATAATTTTTTGTTACTTTTTAAGTACTTTTGACTAGTGAGACAGTCTTATCCTATTTCCTGTTTTAAACATTCTATAAGTTTATAAATACTGAGATGAGGCTTGCTTATTAATTTATTTAGGTGATGGTTCCATAGTCCTGTGTTTTTGTTTTCTAAAAAGTTATCGAAAAACTACTGCAGTTTTTGATGTTCAGGCGCTGTTAAGAAAAAAATAGAATAGTGTTGTACATAGACACCACATAGCAGTTATTTACTTTCTTATTGCAATAACACTTATAAAATGAAACCATCATAGGTCTAGTTCCGCATTTTCCCCGATTCGCATTTTGTCAGTTCCGCTAATGTCTGTATTTCGGGAAAATAAGATTTTTAATGTTAGGTAATAATTTTGTCCCTATTAAATAGTGACATTTGGCTTAAATACGAACCAACCTATTCAATTTCATTAAAGTTAATAATTTTTGAAATTTGTCTTATATTTTACTTGGTTTTTTATTTATTAATTCTCCTAGTATAAAAAAAGCAAATTAAGTGGTTTTCTGCGATATTTTAAAAAAATCAAGACTTTCCTTCATAAAATATGTATTAATACTTTAACTAAAAATGAGTCACTGAAGAAATTTCTAAACAAGAATATTACCCTAAATTTTGGGCCACAAATGAATCGAGTTGAATAGTATTAGATCTCCCAGGGTCCGCAATATTTAATATTAAGCAAGGCCACCGTGCCACACGCAATACTATTGCATTTATTAAAGTTAATTTTGCATTGATCTATTTATGCTGTGCCCTTGATTTCACCTACAAAATTCTGAACATAAAATACTTTTTCCTTGTATTGTTAGCACCTCAAATAAAGGAAAAACAGATACCAATACACATCCTACTGAAGACTACTAGCAAAAACATATTTCAGAGAGTTTATACCTATTGGTTCCCATGCATATTTACAACATAACAAATCTAAAGGAAATGTTTTCATTTAGAAAATTAAAGTTTTGCTCTTTTCTTAAAAAAGTGAAAATAACATTTGGTTTACTCACTTCTTATAAAGCAAAGGCTAAAAAATAAAATATTTAAAAATTTACATATTTCATTAGTTTACAAAACTTTCTTGGTATTTTCTACAAAGAAAGGTCATAGGTCATCATTCGGGATAATGTGATAGGTATATTAGAAAATAATGAAAAAATATTCTATAATATATTCATATTTAATGATTAATTCAAGATTTAATATCCACCTGATTATTGCCAATTAATAATTATGCTTAACTAACACAGCCCATTAAAGAAATATATATAGACAATCTTTGACACGTGGCCGGTAAAAAGATAAACAATTTCGACCGAGACCTCACCTGAAATTAATCCGAGATTAGTTATGTGCCCGGGCATGTAAGTGTCTAGAAATTCGAGATTTATTAATATTACATTCGGAAAGTTCTTGTGACTGTAATTAATAATAGGTGGGTACGTATACAGTTCCGTTGTATTTGTTGGTCCTGGTCCCCCTTCAAGACATTTACGTCGAGGCCAACACTAGAAATTAAGACGGACAGGTTACAGGCACCATCCAGCTTGTCCAATTGATTGTGCAAAAGAAATAAAAAATTAGCTGAATCGATAGTGCGTGTATCTACCTACAATTATATATAATATATGAATCTCTAGAAACATACATATATATATATATATATATAGCATATACGTATGTGTAGGTGAACCGTTTTGTTTTGATACTACTACACATTGTACAAGATGTTATCGATAAAGTAAAGTTTGGAAATACATACAACGTTATTGGAAAGTCTAAATTCGAATATCTTTTTGTTCTTGATATACGTTAGAGTGTAGCGGATAACCGAAAGGTAAACATTAACTGTTCATGTCTTTGTTTCGGCGAACTTTCCATTAAATACCACCCTTATCAACATCCCAAACCACATTAAGTCCTGTTCAAAAAGTCGTTTAAACACTAAACCAATGAAATTTTAATTCTTGGTTGGCGAATTTTTCAATGAGAGAGTTGAGTTGAAAGTGTTGAAATTAGCCTATAATGTTTGTAAACACTAAAAGTCTGCAAGATGACAAAATCATACTAGTAAGTTATCGTTAATCAAAACCTAATACGTATATATCAACAAACGACAGAAATTGTAACAGTTCGGTCACACACGACTTCCGAATACAATTATAATTATCAATTTTCATTAGATCATTAGGTAGATTTTTTGTTATACTTATTAAATTATTATTGCTTGCGGGTTTTTCTTTTTTTTCTGGTAGAATTACCCAGCATGTGGAATATTATCCGGTACTCGGCCGGATCTTAAAAAAGGTACCGGATCCGCCGGCTAGCGGGTCCAAGCCGGACACCCCGCCCATTTCTAATATAGATACATATTGTTTTACATTACTTTAACTTGAATTTCTCCATTTCTCTAACTCGCAATTGTACGTCGAGATTCGAATGGGGGTTTTACATTATGAATTGTCTGTTTAATTCACATTTTTGTTAATTTTCTACGTCAGTGGTACGAGTTTTTTTATCTTAAACGTATAAAAAATGCCTGCGTTGAGATTGTTGCGGAAATGAATACGACTTGATGAAAGATTTGATCGCAAACCTAATTAAAAGAAGATTAACTTACTAACGAAATATTGTATGAAGTGTGCACATTATATTATGTTCATTATACATACATTTATCGATTAATTATTTATATCAATATTTAATATTTTTGTTACCTGAGCTTGTTACATTCCGAACACGAATTCTCCTATGCATTATAATTTTTCATTGCTCTCGCATTATAATTTATTTTAATCGCGTTATCACACCTTTTCCCTGTAAAACAGCGCAAAAATATGTCGAGTGACTTATTTATTAGTTAAAATAAATATTGTATAAGACTTTTTTAAGAATGGAAGATATTAATAATTCAGCTTTCTAGTTTTTGCATTTCCTGTGTAATTACTTACTATTTTTTTCCTATTACAACCACGCTATGCATTCACCCATTCGTGTGGATTAGCAAATATACATATCATGTATATATAGTGTATAGGTGTATCTATACGTATGTAAACTATTTATGTCTTTCGCGTGTTCTCCTTTAGAGGAATAGAAAATGATTTGCCTATTTCTTTATTGTAAGCGAGGTAGTGTGTATAGCCTATTAATGACAATATAGTATGTCTAACGACCTAGTATTTTAACAAATGATTGAAAAAGCTTTGCTTATTTCATCAATTTTTTCTGCTAAATGTTAAATGATTAGAATACCAAATTTTTATTATCTATAAATAATGCATCATTGCTCATAAATATTCAGAAAAGATGAATTTTTATCGAATCAAATGCTCAATTGATTCATTATTCCGAATAACGTAAACACGAAAACTTATGAAAATGAAATAATCTAATACGTAATTATACATGGGGCAAAATTCCCAGTTCTGTTTCCACAAGTTTCTATAATTCTGGTGAAAATCTCACAGTAACACTGTTATTTTCCTTTTGAAACAGTAATAATATTCGTTTTCTTAGTGAAACAAAAAACTGCTTCGTTCCTGAATAAATTTCATTCCAGCCAATGAAATTAAAACTACAATATTTACATAATTTTAAAAGAATGACATGGACTATCCAGAAGATGCCATCAGTTGCAGAATTTTCGTTAAAATCGATAACTGAAAGAAAGCGTTTTTGAAGGCATTTGTCATCATTATCATAAGGTCATCATTATCATAAGGTCGTCAGTCCTAAGACTGGTTGGACACGCACATTCTTTTTTTTATCCTGAGCTACTCTTCGCATTTCCCTAAAACTAGAACAACCCACATCCTTCATGCCTAAGAAGGTGTCCTGCCAACCTATCTCGCCTACTTCTTATTGACTTTCATATAGTCCTCTATTCTATTTTTCCCAAGACCTCTTCATTTCTAACCTTCTCTATTCACGGTATCCTCATCATTCGCCTGTAACGCCACATTTGGAACGCTTCTAACCTTTTCTTTTCCGCCTCGCCCACTGTCCATGTTTCGCACCCATACAGCGCCGCTCTCCAAACACACGTTTAACAACCATTTTCGGATATCAAAATTTACGGTTTGCAAACATAAAAGTGATTTCTTTTTGTTGAAGGCGATACGACTCTGCGCTATCCTCTGCTTTATATCCCTACTGCTCCTTCCGTCCTGACTTATCTGACTTCCTAGATACCTAAAATCGGCCACTTCCTATAATTCTTCGTCTCCTATCTATATATTCGCTCTTTCCCTACTTTTTCTTCTCTTGCATACCGGTATTTTTGTTTTACTGTTATTTATTTTCAATGCAATACTGTTTTGTCAGTTCCGCCATTCTATTGAAAGCTGTCTCTAACTCTTCCTTGCTAGATATTTATATTGCTATATCATTTGCAAACTTAAGCATACTAATATTTTGCCCCTGTATATCTATCCGTACACTTGTACTGTTTTTAATGATGTTGATCGCGTCTTCGATATTTATATTAAAAAGTAGTGGTGGCAGTGTGCAACCCTGTATGACCCCCTTTCTAATATTTACTTCTTTACGTTGCTGCTCCAGCTCTATAGCTGCCTATTGCTCTTTGTACAACTTAAGTATCACTCTTTTATCTTTGTAACCCATCCCTTAAATTTTAAGTATGTTTAACATCTTGTCCCATTTAACATTGTTAAAATCTTTTTCTAAATCTACAAATCCTATGTACGCACTCTTTCTTTTTTCCATCGTTTTCTCTATTGTTATGGCCTCCAGCGTTCCGCTATTTCTTCTAAACGCAAATTGATCTTACCCTAATAGTTCTTCCGCCCTTTTTTCCATCCTTTTTGTAATTATAAAATTTTCTATCTAGGATATCAGTATTACATTTTAATGTCACTTTCGTTCCGCTACTGGTTTCGTGTACCTACTTCTTGCCTACAGTACATTATTAAATAGGATCGATTGCAAGCGCTAGATTTACATTTGTTTTATCTAGCGGTAGCAGCGAGTGTACAGCCATAAATGTTTTCGCTTAATTTATTGCACAATAAAATCTAAAAGCTTCTACATGGCACGGTATGAATTTAATTAACGAAAATGATGTTTAAAACGCCATAATTTTCCATCTTCCGGTGATATTCTTAAATTGCGGCGCGGCGTTGGATTTAATGTCACTTTTGATATGCAGCGTCGGTTTAAGTAAATTTTACGTACCCATGTCCCCGACAATCGGGACGTTGCGTTGTTGGGAAGTAAAATAGCAGAGGCAGCGAACTTGGACTATATCGCACAGTACCTGCCCATGCATACATATAGTAGTAGTTTGCCCCAGATGCAAATCCGAAAGATTTACGACCCGTATAAAACATAATGTTTACGTTTCTGAAAGCACACGGTAGTTTCCTAACGAATAATTACGACGACAATCGAAAGTGACGTTTATAACGATGTAGCATTTGATAAAACTAGGCAAATAAAAATGTATTTTCTGTGTTGACAACTTAGCGCGAGTTTAAGTTGTAAAAGTTCTTAAGGACACGTTTTATGACTATCATTTGTTCATGTTTTCTTTTTCTCTTTTGACCATGACCATAGAACTATCATTGATGCAATTTGGACTAATGACTAGTCTTATACCATAGTGAAGGGAATCTTCTTTGAGTATTTGTATATGAAGACAATTTTGGGGTTGGTACCTCCTAGCAAAATAAATGTATCTATACCTTGACAAATGACTTTAAGAATCTTTGAAGAATATCCTATATCCTACCAAAAAGTTCACGGTTGTTAGTATTGTGACGAATCTGTCAGGCGTGGATTATGAATCGCAATTCCAATCTCATGGGATCTCGTTAGCACGCCGTAGAGAGTTTCGATAGAATGCAAACTAATTTTACGGACTGCCTGTAGACAGTTTTTGATGAATTATTGTAAACAGCGTATTTAACGCCATCTGTAGAAAATTGCTACATTTTGTGGTATTTAAAAATGTTCGACAAGGTCCATAAGGATATCGACTTGTTAAACTGAACCCACGGCGTAGCTACCCTAACGTGTAAACGAAAAAAAGTCTTATATTTAATATTACAAAATGTGGCCTACCCTTTATATAAATATGTACCTTACAATCCATGTTTTGGAATACCGTATTCATGTTTAGTTGCTCCATTTTTGGTCTTTTTGGAACTTACCTGAAACAAAAAATTAATGGTAATAAAATAAAAATTATGATATTAAGTGATATGATAGAAATGTCGAAATAATTGCTATTACTAAAAACTAGAAGCCCATACTAGTTGTTACCAATAATTTAGGTGGGGCAAGTCCTTGCAGTGAATGTTTTGATCCGTGTGCTAGCCGCCTTGAATATACATTAACTTACCCCGGTGTAACGCAAAATTTAAAAAATGCACTCAACTTTACATAACCGAAGACGCATTGCTTAATATCAATTAGGTACTTGTTTAATTGTAAATCGAGAGCTTTTGCGATATTCTTAATGAACTGAGCTTAAACTAATCCCATGAAAAATTTCACTCAAGGGGTGGTGAAAAATAGCATATGCACCAGGGGAGGAAATTAACAGACCAACTTATAAAAAAAAATATGGCTAAGTCCTTGATCTGATAATATACCTTTTTTACTTATCTAAGGTATGTCCATAAGTCTATGATAAAACATAAGTTTGTGAAATTTACAACCCTTACTTGGTTTAAAGACAGTAAAAGTATCGTATTAACGTATGATTTGCTGTAAGTAATTTATATTATGTCAAATATCGAAAGATCTTACCATATATTACAATTTGATTTCCCCTTTTGTTTTCTTTGTAAGTTATACGTATAACTAGTAACCATGCGTTTTATGGTTGTTTTCATAAATAACAACAATGAGTATTTAAAACAAAACATGGCGCCAGCGGTACACGGCGCGTAGCGAAATATTAATTCTGCGCCTGGTTTCATATATTTTTATGACATTTCAGTTACAGGAAATAGTATCTGCTTACTCCAAACGCCGCCACACGTTCTGAATGTCAAACAGTTTTCTGAATGTAATAAAGCAAAGCGCAGGATAAACCTTCTCATAGACGTATCATTTGAGAAGTAAATAAATGCAGAATATCATCATGGCATCAGGGATTTCAATTTTTTTAATATCTTATAGGTACGATCTTATCCAGAAAAAGAAATAAAGATAATTTAGATCAATTTCCTATTTCATCATGATTTTGAATTTCACTGGGGGTCCCTTTTTTTGAGCCATTTAGTTATATATCATAAAACCAGTGAAGATATCGATACGAGAAACGACGAAACGTTTGGTGCTAAAAGTGGAAAAAATTGCAATTGCAAATGAAGTTCAAAATCCTAGAGTGGAAATTTAAACATCAGCTGTAGTTTTAGAAAGTCTTCTAAAAAATTTATCAACTTGTTACATATGTAAAACATATTGCAGAACACAGAAGTTTGTTTACGTTCAATGTGCCGATTGGAAAAATGATAATGGAGCAACTCCAAACAATTTGTTTTGTAACAAGGATAATAAGTGTATCTATGCGTTTTCCTCTTACTATGTAGGAATGTTGGTACACTAGTGCCCCTGAATAAATGTTGCTTTCACTCCATTTGAATTTCGAACCAGAATTACACTAACAAATGGGGAATTTTGAACGATATCCATACCTTCTCTACATCCTTTCTCTTCCAAAGACACTATCTACGTGAATTATTTCTTCATTGTTCGTCAACTTCATAGCGCAGCCTAATTTCCTGGTAAGGAGACCGTTAAACTGGCGAATACTAAACAACTTTTCAGTGTTTCTTTAATGGATGAAATATAAACGATCGATTATTTTGAGCGGTTTGTCGTATTCGCGAACGTTCCGGTAGGACGTGTGCAACAGCAAGAATTTTTTTATAAATTATGATTAGGAGCATTCGAATTGGCATGTAGTAATGTGTCCAATTTTGGATTTGTCACATGTCGTTATTCAGCAGTTTAACAAGGTAAAATCGAAAAAGTCGGGTTAATAAAATTCAAATTGCCCCGGTAGGATATTAATCAAATTTAAGTGGCCCGAAGTATTTCGTTGATGGAAATTATCATTTTATGGTTCCCAGTTCTGAGGAGTCGTTGTCGTTGAAGCCCACTAATTGATCGGTATTCCAAAAAGATAAAACGCATTCTCCCCGAATGGAATCGCATAGCTGAAGATCGCGAACATTATTCGTTTATTCGAGGCCGTTTGGGTTGTTTGCGATTAATTAATTATTCCGGTTTAGTAAGAGTATTTTTTTTTAAGAAGGCGCAGGTAGCTTCTTTGAATAAACAGTATATTACGTACCGAATAGCCTAAATTAGTCATTGTATTAAGGAATTAAGTAAATAAATACCAATACCGACACACCTACAGTCAATGGACGTAATACTTGTCTGCAACATTTCAAAATTGTACAGAATCGTACCCGGGGCGCCCACATCGAAGGCGTTTGAGCTGCGAAAGATTCTTTCAAAACTTAAGATGTTTTCTACCGCTATTATTTTAAAATTAATTTAAATAATATTTATGGTTGCATGGAACAACACTTTTCCATTAACAGAAGTTTCAAATTCAACAAGGGTAGGTGTTGACAAAGTAATCGCCTGTTGATTTTAAAAGAAAGCAACCATGTAAGTGCATACAGTGAATAAAGGAATTTAAAGGTGGTCAATTCACTTAAGATAATTGCACTTTCCATCGGATATTAAAGGACTTTATTTCATATCGTAATCCGGACCGCGTCGTCGTCAATAAAATTCGCTCGATCGCTGCATTCGCATCGTTATTATTGAATGAATGTGTTCACGTACCGCATGACCGAATCCATTGAGAAATATGACAGCCATTACTAAAACACCATATGTATCCATAAAACTCGCTCGCGACAATAAAACATATTTTACAGTTCGTAGAACAGGCACATAGACAATAAGTTCGGTCATGTTTTATCATAATATTTATGTTTGCCGAACGTTATAAATCGAAAGACGCAATAAACACTTCCATAACCCTCTAACTAGTTTATTTTGTAAAACATATTGCTTACATTCAATTAAAAATGTTAGGTATATTAGTTTTATTGCGGTCGTTAAAACAAATGGATGCCTACTTTTCTGTACTGTGTACACACAGACAGACAGCACTTCGTTCACATTAATAATAGCTCATTCGGGTGGCCGTTTTTTAAATTTTATTGCAAAACGAAAATGAAATCCCTTTTAGTGAAACATGAACAAATAAATTATAAAATGAAATAAACTCAAAAAAGGATTGTAGAGTAGAGATGCCGGGTACCGCATAACCGGGTACCACCCACCCGGCAAAATCGTTACTATTAATGGCTCATGTCTTCGTTTTGGCGGACTTTCTATTAAATATTGGTCCTCTCAACGTCCCAAATCAATCATGTTTATAGGTGCAAGGTGACAAAATCATCCTGATAAGTCATCGTTAAGCGAAACTTGATTAATAGTTCCGTTATATTCATGTATTCTTGTTGATGAGAGGTCAGATCCTGTAAAAAGTTTTGGATTCAAACCGGATACCCGGCTCATCTCTATTATGGAGTAGCGACTGGCATTTAAGAAACGTAATGAAAAAGACATTTTCTAAATTCAAAATAGCTTACTCTCAATGTTTATAAACCAATATTTCAAAGTAAAATGCCCGTTTATATTGTTGTTTATTAACAAAATTGTTCTATTGTTAATTGTAAAATTGGAATATTTGTAAAGAGAAGATAGTTTCAGAGAACTTATACGCGGAAAATAAATATATATGATAAGAGGTTTTAGACGAAAAAGAGGTTATTCATTTTATCACATAGATAATATTGGATATTGTTAATTAAAGTAATTGTAGATATTTCATTTTTGAAATTAATCTACAATGTACATACCTTATATTTATCAAAATGCACAGTTGAAGAAAACAGAAATAAAAAAGAAATAGAATGATAATTTACTAAACCGTTTACAATAAACCGTTAAAATGGGTTACATTTAAATAATTAATGCAATAAAAGGACAACAACCTCAAGCTTTAGGCTGAAACTTTTACGTCACAGATTTTAATAATGCAAAATTATTAAGAACATATACCAACTTTATCATGCACAAAGTAAATCGAAATAGTTTAACATGGAATTTTGTTATTTCTAAATTACAAAAATGACACCGCAAAACCTAAGGAGCAATTTATGCCGTAATGACAAGATTGCAGTAAATAAAAAAGGGATATATATTATAAGAACTTTTATTAGTGTAAGTATCAGCATCATAAAGTCGTCAGCCCTAAGACTGGTTGGACACGCACTTCCACTCTTTCCTATTCTGATCTAATCTTCGCATTTCCCTAAAACTAGAACATCCCGCATTCTTAACTACTTACGAACAGTAATCTAATCTAGGTCTACCTCAATACCTCTTCATTTCTAACCCTCTCTATCCACGGTATCCTCATCATTTCGCACCCGTACGTACACCTTTAACAATCCTTTTTACAATTTTGAAATTAACCGTTCGCGAGCATAGAAGTGACTTCTTTTCATTGAAGGCTGCTCGACCCTGCGCTATCCTGTGCTTTATATTTCCACTAGTCTTTCCGCCCTGACTTATCTGACTTCCTAGATACCTAAAATCAGCCACTTTTTTTAATCTTTCGTCTCATATCTTTATATTCTCCTTCCCTACTGTTTTAAATAAATGTGCAGTGAATTGAAGTTTACTATTGCCTTGCTGTCTAATGAGAAACTTACTTGTATTTCGTGGTATAGATGTTTAAGGAAATGTATGTAATCCATCACTGTATACAATTCCTAGAAAATGTATATGATTCCTAAAATCGCCTGGAAATGTATTAAATAATAAGACACATTTCCTAACTCTGATTCTCAGTTTTATTCACAGCATTAGTTTTATGCATTTCTTAGTACAATATCGGAATTTCATATAATTCCTAGGAAATGTATACATTTCCCAGGATATGTGTGTATTAAAAAATTTTTGAAACAATATTTTATTAATTTCCTAAAAAGCGTAGGAATTCTATACAATTCCTAGATTTCATACATTTCCGGTAGCATAGATAAGTAGGTATGTGTACAGGTATTTATACAGTTAAGTATTGCTCCTATTGAAATTTTATTGGACATGCTTCAATATTATGGATGAAGAAGATGTTTTCTTGTGTGTGGGTTAAAATCCGTAACGCGGTCGTGAAGACAATTTCTTCTTTGTGTCACATAATACGTCCAATATACGTCTTTGTCGTCTTCCTATTGCATTTATTGTTGTTATTGTGTTCGGTCCGACTCAAAAATATCAAATGTTCCGTTGACAAATACGACAAAATAAATAAGGCGTAGGTACATTTTTGTGTTCTGCCCCTCCGCCATCCCCTCGGGGCAGTTCAAGTCTGATCAAGCATAATAACGTTTATGGTATTTTTATGAAAGAGGACAAACAGTTGAATAGAACTGGAATCTAAGAGCTCACCGGACAATTAGCAGTTAGATTTACAGACGATAAAGCTCAAGTAAGACCTTTTTCAATTTAAGAAAAGAAGCAACGCTGTCATTATTCTGTTATTAACATAGGTACCTACCACAGCAATGGTCGAAATTTTGAAAAAAAAAATGTAATTTCTATGCTTGATGAACTTCTTACCATACCCCAGTATACATATAAAATATAATAGTAAAAGAAACGTAAAATTATGGTCAATTTTTTTCAAAAAAATGAAAAGCTAGAACAATAATAATAAATTTACTTAGCTCCTTTGTATAAAAACGCCAAGAAATGTAATTTTTAGTTTGTACCTGCAGTAAAATTGCTGTATACCTAATACAAGAACCGATT
Organism: Agrilus planipennis; assembly: GCF_000699045.2. Classification (NCBI taxonomy): domain Eukaryota; kingdom Metazoa; phylum Arthropoda; class Insecta; order Coleoptera; family Buprestidae; genus Agrilus; species Agrilus planipennis. The sequence continues at coordinate 208,393 of NW_020438912.1, read as the reverse complement.
AGTTACTAAACTGTAATGTGAATTTCATTAGCACGTGTGCCTTATCGGCTAGTACTAAGACACTGATTAAAATTTTTTATCTGTTAAACAAGGAAAACAAAAGCTGATATGCGGGGTAAATTCAATTAACGTTGATGAAATTACTAAGGTTTCCAATTTGCTGTCAAACGGTATAACTTTATTTGATTTCGTTTAAAGGCTTCTGAATTGATTTCATTTTAATTCCATTTCATTTCGGAGGCAGAGATTCATCAATTCCGAGAGCTTTTAAGAATTCTCGTCTTTATAAATAACCTCCGGGAATAAAAGAAAAATCGAAGGCCTTGTAATAATCCGATTGTTAGCTGTTCCGATTTTATCTGTCGAAACTGAAAGCATTTTTGTTTCTTATTAAAAAGGACTGGCAACATTTTTATTAGACTCATCATAATACTGAGTAAATTCCAGGCAATCACACTTAATCTTCTGATTATAATTCTAGCCACGAAAATCAGAATAAATATACTTCGTTTACTTTCTCTGGCGATGTGCCCCTTCCAATGTCTTGGATGCGCGCTGGTAAAATCGTAGGTAGGGAGAAAAAAGCTCATTATACTCTCGACTCTTGTTCATTAAACATATTTTTTTCACACAGTATCTGCCAAAAGTTTTGTTCAATCATGAATAATAGTCCAAGTCGAAAACAATCGTTAAAGCCTTTAATATGTCTTCAAATATAAATAAACATCTCGTTGATATTTTCAGTAGTAAATGGTACCAATAACAGCACATTTGAGCAATGAAATTGTACTGGATAAAATGGTCAAATGGTCTCACCGGTTAAGAGTTTGGCCGAGAATTGTCTCCTTTCTTTTCTGACCTAGTGCTGTTCTTTTCTACTTTGCGCCGGTTAAACTGAAGGTCACATCGCTACAGAAACTAAACGAAGTATGGCAACCATTTTATTTTAACGAATACTTAAATCTTGAGTACAAATTTGTTCATTTAGCCAACAACCATTATATTCTGTCTTCATCAGTGTTAAGTTTCAGTGAGTGAAAAACGATTTCGATTTAACAAACTATAAATCGTGAAAGTCATTAAATTTTTGGAATACTTAGGTCATCACAATAGACTAGGTTAGTAATACGTTTTAATATTACATTGGCTAAATCTGCTGCCGGTAACTGCTTTACTGAGTCGGGCAGATCACAATCGCAGTCGCATTTGCGTACTTACGACGCTTATGGCTGATTCAATGCAAATTTGTTGACGATTTTGCAAACGTGCCGCATTTTAGAACGACGCGACTGGAGAAAACAGGCGCTGATTTGCAATTTGTAAAGTAGAAGGTGTTTGCAAAACACCCGCGAAATAATTACTGATAGGGGTGGATCTTTAATTTTAATCGTAACGATGGCAAACCCGTTGGTTTCGACGTATGTAGCTTGCAACTCTAAGTCAAAATTTGAGCTCAAAATTGCCAGGCACGTTATAGGATTTAGAGATATTTTAATATCAAATCCAAAATAATTCGGTTTTTAGTCTTTTTGTGACCATTACATGGAGATTCTGGAGTCAGGAAAATAAAGTAAAAATTATTGCCTTCATTTCTGAATTTTCTTTTCAACTTCGTTAATGTAGTACTCGTGAAAAGAATAGCATTATCATGACACATGAGAAATAATAACAGAAAAATGGGTAATTATTTTCGAATTAACCTAACACGTTGATATATCGAGATGTCGTGAAGTCAAAACCCTGCCAGCATTAATATCATTTCAATTTTTGAGATTAAGATCCTTCAAAATTTTAATAGGACCGAGTCAATTCTGAAGCCATATTCGTTTGTTTTAGCTGTTAAATGACTAGGCAATACTTTTTCCCTTAACTTTAAGTAGTTATTTAATACAGTTAAAACATAATGCTAAAGAAGTACCAATCGGAAAATGAATCTTGAGTAACAAAGTAGTGATAACAAAAGAAGACTGTCAGAACTGGCAATTCTCTTAGTTGTGTTGTCCTTTATGTAAAAATGCTCTTATAAATACGAAAAATTGAACTTCTTGTTAGTTTTGAGGTTGATATGTCACAATCCTGATGTGTTGGGACAATTTTGGGGCCCGCTTTTTCAAGGAAATAAAATAAATTGACCCAATTACTTCAGTTTAATGCAATTTATGGAAAGACAACCTAAATTTTAGTATTGTTGTTCTACGACTAAAAGTTATGCTTGACTTTATAAAAAGGAATTATAAATGAAAGGAGATAATCAATCGGAAAATAAACTCATTGAAGGTGTAATATTATCGATCCGTTCTTAAGTTAAATTTCAATTAATAAATTTCAATTTACAGTATTTTCTAATCAGTAAGTGTAATCATTAATTTAATAGCTTTCCATGCGCCGTTTCGCATGGTTAGTTGAAATAAATGATATAAAATACCTAGAGTGATTTATATTCGTCATAAATCCAATACTTATCTATACGCTTTATTAGAAATGGACTTATATTAAACAAACAATTTATTAAACGGTTTTCCTCTCGTGATGTTGTCATTTATAATAAATCTAATCAAAATTAAACTCCTCAGAACCAAAGAGCTAACAACATTATTTTGTAATAATACTCAACAGAGCTTCTTATAACATGACTTGGGCTGTTTGGTCAATCACGATTCAAATAGATAACAATGACTTCTTCAGTACTTAATTGCTATTTATATTAAATTCATTAGATGCCAAATTCGGGCTGATTATTTCGGCATCGACTTTATGTAAAATTGAGCAGATTGTCATTTCTTTAACTGTTTTCTCACCGATGGTGTTTTTGGTCATGTCCAGAAGCACAAACATCCATATAGTAGAACATTGCTGTTCATATATATGATACATAAGTTAGAGAAAATACCACAAATGGCGTGGTGAGCGCCATCTGTAGTACGATGCTACATTTTAGGATTACGTATGCTCCAACAAGGTCCATTTAAAAATATGGATATCCACTTGCTGAAACGAATCCCGGCGCAGCCAACCTCAACGTGATAGGCACGTTAGCTTAATCGAATTATTTTGTTACATAAGTTAGAGTTTTCTTCATTTTATTAATATGTCTTGTTTGTAAGGATTGAGCAAGTACTAATTGATATATCGCATTATTACGATTATCGAAATAACATTACAAGTATTTGCTATGGAGATAATTGTATTCCGATTTAATTCAACAAATCATCGTAGCCACTTAGCGCAATTTGCAGATAATTATTCATTTTAAGTGGGGCAGGTGCTGCTATGCTGCATTTAACACGTCCATGTGTACGCATTTCTGTCCAGATTCCGCGAGTGATGGCAAAAACGACGACAAGACAGGATCACAACATCATCTTCGAAGAAAAACGTTCTGTACACATATACGCTTGCACCCAGGCATTTACACTTAGACGTATAAGTAAGCCCATAATACGTTCCTATATCATCTCGATTGGAATTTCATTATTAGTTCGTTCACGTAGGCCAATCATTCAGCATGTGTCCGATTCATCATGAAAAATAATTTTCAGTACTTATGCCAAAGAATTGACGTAATCTGTCGCAGAACAAGACGAGAGTGCTATTTGAAATGTACTTATTATATAAGTGATTGTTTATTTGCAATTTCCTAACTATTCGGGTTTTATAATATGAAATCTGCTCTCATTCCGTATTAGATGTAATTGCAGAGAATGAGTTGTCTTATGTCACAACTGTCTTCTTCAACGTTTGGTATGCGAAAATGAGTAGATACTTCTAGAATTTTCCTCTATCATCTTTATTTGTAACGTTAGTCCTAAGTATACGTGACCACACGCTAAAAGTGTCATATTCCTTTTATTTATAAAGATAATTATTATCTTATCAAATGTAACGACAGGCAGTATGGTGACCAATAGGGTATTGTTGATGATCAAAATTGTCAAAGTCCGCAAAAAATTATGTGTGAGAATGGACGTACTTTCATTCTTGTTTCCACTTGGAACTGTAGGAAACTGAAGAGATAACCGAATAATAGTAAGAGGTGTGGCAGTTAGGGAAAGTTAGTTGCTTAGGTACGCAAAAGATCCGGGTCAAAGTCCGATGCTGGTAACATGCCCAAATTTTGCATGTCTGCATCTCTTTCTGTTACGCATTGACTGGTGTAATGTTATTCCTTTTTCTTAATTGGTGTCCGCTGCAATCCGTACCTGGCATCTCTTTTCTATGTTTACGATACTCCATACAACGTTTGTCATGTGTAAAAGTAGACGTTCTGTCAGCTATCGCTCTAGTCTAGTTAATAAATTAACTATTCCAATTTTGAACGTCCCAATTACAATAGGGAAACGTAAGGATATCAATATTCGTTTTTCGCGGCCAGTTGGTGCCAGCATCAGGTCCTGATTCGGGTTTAAAGGCCGACGTCGGTTGGAGTTGCTTCCTAATATTTCGAAAGCACGAGTGGTGAGTTACTTCAGAGGTCCTTTCATCTCCGATGGTTGATGTGGACTACTGCAACCAGAGCAGTCGTCAGACCATATCCAGCACCGGAGATGGAAGGACTTCTGGAGAAGCTCACCACTCTTACCACCGAAACATTAGGAAGCTGCCTTTGTACGACCTTTAGATCCGCAGCAAGACAGCATTAGTTAATTTGTTAGATAAAATTTGCCATCCTTATAATAACGATATTTATTATTACTTTTATTAATAAAGGAAAAAGTATGTCACTTTAAATATTTTTTAAAATTAGTTTATTCGTGCCGAGAGGTCCCCGCAGTCACTCGAGCAGGTGCACTGCACTTACGTAAGTTGACAACACAGAAGAAACAAACTGTCTGAGCATGCCTGTCTTATTAGAGAAGGGTAGCAGTAGGGGGCTTCTACTTACCGGTATCACAGTTTACAATATATTTTAGGGTTAAATATATTCTTATATCTATGGGGGTAAATTCAGGCAGTATTTGCAGTATTAGTACGGCTTAATTAAATAAATGAACCAAAGTTTAATTTTTTTGTCTAAAATCAAAACTTAAAATAAGTCACATTTGCTTTTTTGTCGGTTGTGCATTTGTTTGTGTGGATTTTAGAAGAAAACCCATTATTGCTGTATATCGTAAACTGTCGAAACGATTTCGTAAAAACCGGCGATATTGTTGACTCAGTTTAGTTATAAAATGACTATATTTTGTAAGGGGATACAATAGCCGCAGTCTTTGAGTGTATACAATATAAAAAGAGGGCAAACTGCCCAGGGGCAGCAAACATTTCGTCGACTTGTTATGACCGCCTCATTTTCAGTTTGCATATTTCCCCATCATGCAAAGAGGGGTATATAAGACGAATCTTTTACTTTACGAGTAAACCAAAATATTATATTTGAATGTGACGACGTTTACACTGAGGGTAAAATGTCAAGGGAGTTTTCAAATTGACATTCGAACTTCATAAAGTTTAGTCGCATATCGATTTGCTTAACAATCAAATCCGAATGCCAATTTTTTTACCAGTATCGGAAAGGAAGGTGACACTCTGGAATCATAAAATTTATATAAATTGAGTTTTACAATACTATACGGTGATTTTATGGTTAATCCTTCACAATCGCCGTATGTACTCTTAGTATTTGTAAGAAGGTATTTTTCAATGTACTAAGTGTGATAATTAAATTTCCGGGGGTTTAGTTATAACTAATTCCCCACGACCCTGTAGGGTTCGAACTTTGTTGTTACAAACGGTGAGTAGTAGTAGTACCGGTAGAAGTTTTGAAGGTAGTAGGTCGTTACGTTTAATTTTTATTAAGTAATATGTTTTAATGACATCGCAAAAATGATTAACTCAAATCACAAACAACTTGTCGTGGTACAATTTTTGGCGTAATTTGAGTAAAAACAGTTTGAAATCCTCCGCGAATTGAAGAATTAGTATAAGGATGAGTGTTTATCTAAAATTCCTGCATAATCAACGGGGAGAAGCGGGGTGACAGTGGCCAGCAAAAGAAAGAATGTTCAAATCCACGATGAAGGAAATGCTGATGATTCTTTTCAATATTCAGGATATTATCAATCCCGAACGTGCTCCTTTTTGCCAGTCAGTGATAGGATAGTTCTATGTTGGCGGTTGAGGACACTCATTTTCCATATATGACTAATATATACAGAGAAAAACTGAATTCTTTATCACACCAATGAGCCGGCGCATTTTTCTTTTTATTATCCTCGAGTATTTGGTCAAAACGACGTATCCCCACGTTGCCGTATCTGCCCTACAACCCGGATTTAGCCCCATCCAACTTTTTTCTTCCCAAAAATGCAATCCCATCTCAAAGCTACTCCTCATGGCTGCGTAGAAGAGGTTGAAGCAGCTGTGGCGACGATTCTGAATTCTCCTACTTCAAAAGGCTACGAAGGGTTGTTTCTGGGGGTGAAAAAAGCGGTGACAACAATTTATAGAGTAATAGGATGATTACTGTCGTATATAGCGAATAGGGGATAGTCGATTCGGATGTAGCGAACAAATCGAAGAATTTCATGAGAACTCTCCATAACATTTTATACGTCTACAACGACCTATTCGTACATTTGCCAATATAAATTGTCTGTCTAATAAAATCCAAAACATTAAGACACATATGTTATGTGCCACTCACCAAGTTCGTTGTAGTTTCAATGCAAGGTGATTGTGTTTATGCATTTGAACGTTAAAGATTGATACCTATGAGTTGTAATGAGATGAGTTCTGGTTATAACCAAATTTCACCATAATTTTTTTAGACTAACATATTTGTTTCATTTTTCATGGTTGTTGTATAAGACGGAATAATTTCTGTATATAAAAAAGGAAATTGTATTTTTAAAAGTAGTTGAAAATGAGGACGCCGATGTCGCTTCCTCGCCGCTCAGCAATAAAATGTGACGAATGTGGCAGAATCGTTCTGTATAAAATGAATAAGAACCGTCAATTATTATCTGCTGCTCAGAAACAAAGAAGACAAAGACGATTTAGAAAAATGCCTCGGCAAAAAGCGCGACAGAACAGTTCAACCGTAAAACCGTGAATTGTGCACAATCACCGGCTGTACCAGGGTATACCTTTGGTGCCCAAGTATTTATAATAAATTAACGTTGCATCGACCCGTGTGGAGGACATCAGTCAATCGTGTTCGGAGGTGAACGAGTAATTTGCGCTTTTAATTAATAAAAAAACACGAATTAAATGCGAAGAAGTAGTAGAGCCTGTTTCTGAAATGATTCTCAATATTTATTCTTTGGTAATACAAAATACCGTCGGGCTGTAGGTACATAGTCGCAAGCCGCAGATAAAATCGATTGTGGTATAAATAATAAGAGTAATACCATGTCATAACCAGTTACCAAGCATTGAACTGTGTAATTTATAGTAAAAACTGAAGAAAAAAAAACATTAACCAATTTAGAAGACGCACATGGGACGTGTAAAAGACAGACCCATTCAATGATTCACCATCAACATTGGTGTATTTTGGCGGCTGTTTTTTTGTTTTTGAACAGGTGTTCATAAAGTTGTTGCTTAAAGTGTAAGAAAATAAATAGACTTATCTTTTCGTAATTCTACTCATATTGTGAAACAATAACTGATTTATTTCAAGGATACTTTAATGAACTTGAAGTTTTGTGTTTTATGGTCTCGGTTCTTAAATTGACTTTAGAATTATCAGGATATTTCTCATCCCTCATCAACGTTAAGTTTTTGCTGTTATTAATCTTTACAATTTATACCAATGTACAAGATATTCGTTAAATATAGAAACACTCGAATAATTTTGGCTGATGATTGGTTTTAAAAAGAATTCCTTATAACAAAATGTATTAGGGGCTCATGCGAGGGACTTGATTTAATCTTGTGCTTCATTTGTGAAATTTTGAAACAGCTGAAAAAGAAAAATCCATATGGATGTGAACGGTTAATTTCAAACGGCAATGGGTAACGCCACAATGAACCTAAAAACAGATGATGTGCTGAATTCCCAATATAATTTTAAATTTATAGGCTTTCTTCCCTCCAGCGTATAAATTAATCAAATAAAAATTAAAATGGACACATTATTAATGCTTAACATGCCGCCAATGGAGCGTCGCCGTCTTCGACGCCGTCCGCGTCTTGACGCCTGACGGCCACCGTAGACGCTGTACAACTTCTGTCGTTTCTAATCATGGCAACTGCACATTGAAAATTGTGGTATTCACATGCTACATTGTCCCAACGTATTCTCCTAGTTGTCTGCTTCATCAAATTAATGCCAGAAACGTTATAAGAAAAGTTTTCAAATCGGGAATTTTTTATTTTTGGTTTAGCTAACACATACATCCTTATAGCTAATGACAACTCGTTTGCATATATAGCAATACTGCTAATCATTTGAAAATCTAAGCATATTAATCTTTTGCCCCTGTATATCTATCCTTACAGTTGTACTGTCTTTAATGATGTTGATCGCGTCTTCAATGTATAGATTAAAAAGTAGCAGTGACAGTGTGCATCCCTGTCTGACTCCCTTCCTAATTTTTACTTCTTTAAGTTGCATCCCCATCTCTATAACTGGCTGTTGCTCTTTATACAAACTAAGTATGACTCTTCTATCTTTGTAACTCATCCCTACATTTTTAGGTAGATTTAACATCTTGTCCCATTTAACATTGTCAAAAACTTTTTCTAAATCTACAAATTCTATATACGCACTCTTTCCTTTTTCTATCGTTTTCTCNGCCCGCTTTTTCAAGGAAATAAAATAAATTGACCCAATTACTTCAGTTTAATGCAATTTATGGAAAGACAACCTAAATTTTAGTATTGTTGTTCTACGACTAAAAGTTATGCTTGACTTTATAAAAAGGAATTATAAATGAAAGGAGATAATCAATCGGAAAATAAACTCATTGAAGGTGTAATATTATCGATCCGTTCTTAAGTTAAATTTCAATTAATAAATTTCAATTTACAGTATTTTCTAATCAGTAAGTGTAATCATTAATTTAATAGCTTTCCATGCGCCGTTTCGCATGGTTAGTTGAAATAAATGATATAAAATACCTAGAGTGATTTATATTCGTCATAAATCCAATACTTATCTATACGCTTTATTAGAAATGGACTTATATTAAACAAACAATTTATTAAACGGTTTTCCTCTCGTGATGTTGTCATTTATAATAAATCTAATCAAAATTAAACTCCTCAGAACCAAAGAGCTAACAACATTATTTTGTAATAATACTCAACAGAGCTTCTTATAACATGACTTGGGCTGTTTGGTCAATCACGATTCAAATAGATAACAATGACTTCTTCAGTACTTAATTGCTATTTATATTAAATTCATTAGATGCCAAATTCGGGCTGATTATTTCGGCATCGACTTTATGTAAAATTGAGCAGATTGTCATTTCTTTAACTGTTTTCTCACCGATGGTGTTTTTGGTCATGTCCAGAAGCACAAACATCCATATAGTAGAACATTGCTGTTCATATATATGATACATAAGTTAGAGAAAATACCACAAATGGCGTGGTGAGCGCCATCTGTAGTACGATGCTACATTTTAGGATTACGTATGCTCCAACAAGGTCCATTTAAAAATATGGATATCCACTTGCTGAAACGAATCCCGGCGCAGCCAACCTCAACGTGATAGGCACGTTAGCTTAATCGAATTATTTTGTTACATAAGTTAGAGTTTTCTTCATTTTATTAATATGTCTTGTTTGTAAGGATTGAGCAAGTACTAATTGATATATCGCATTATTACGATTATCGAAATAACATTACAAGTATTTGCTATGGAGATAATTGTATTCCGATTTAATTCAACAAATCATCGTAGCCACTTAGCGCAATTTGCAGATAATTATTCATTTTAAGTGGGGCAGGTGCTGCTATGCTGCATTTAACACGTCCATGTGTACGCATTTCTGTCCAGATTCCGCGAGTGATGGCAAAAACGACGACAAGACAGGATCACAACATCATCTTCGAAGAAAAACGTTCTGTACACATATACGCTTGCACCCAGGCATTTACACTTAGACGTATAAGTAAGCCCATAATACGTTCCTATATCATCTCGATTGGAATTTCATTATTAGTTCGTTCACGTAGGCCAATCATTCAGCATGTGTCCGATTCATCATGAAAAATAATTTTCAGTACTTATGCCAAAGAATTGACGTAATCTGTCGCAGAACAAGACGAGAGTGCTATTTGAAATGTACTTATTATATAAGTGATTGTTTATTTGCAATTTCCTAACTATTCGGGTTTTATAATATGAAATCTGCTCTCATTCCGTATTAGATGTAATTGCAGAGAATGAGTTGTCTTATGTCACAACTGTCTTCTTCAACGTTTGGTATGCGAAAATGAGTAGATACTTCTAGAATTTTCCTCTATCATCTTTATTTGTAACGTTAGTCCTAAGTATACGTGACCACACGCTAAAAGTGTCATATTCCTTTTATTTATAAAGATAATTATTATCTTATCAAATGTAACGACAGGCAGTATGGTGACCAATAGGGTATTGTTGATGATCAAAATTGTCAAAGTCCGCAAAAAATTATGTGTGAGAATGGACGTACTTTCATTCTTGTTTCCACTTGGAACTGTAGGAAACTGAAGAGATAACCGAATAATAGTAAGAGGTGTGGCAGTTAGGGAAAGTTAGTTGCTTAGGTACGCAAAAGATCCGGGTCAAAGTCCGATGCTGGTAACATGCCCAAATTTTGCATGTCTGCATCTCTTTCTGTTACGCATTGACTGGTGTAATGTTATTCCTTTTTCTTAATTGGTGTCCGCTGCAATCCGTACCTGGCATCTCTTTTCTATGTTTACGATACTCCATACAACGTTTGTCATGTGTAAAAGTAGACGTTCTGTCAGCTATCGCTCTAGTCTAGTTAATAAATTAACTATTCCAATTTTGAACGTCCCAATTACAATAGGGAAACGTAAGGATATCAATATTCGTTTTTCGCGGCCAGTTGGTGCCAGCATCAGGTCCTGATTCGGGTTTAAAGGCCGACGTCGGTTGGAGTTGCTTCCTAATATTTCGAAAGCACGAGTGGTGAGTTACTTCAGAGGTCCTTTCATCTCCGATGGTTGATGTGGACTACTGCAACCAGAGCAGTCGTCAGACCATATCCAGCACCGGAGATGGAAGGACTTCTGGAGAAGCTCACCACTCTTACCACCGAAACATTAGGAAGCTGCCTTTGTACGACCTTTAGATCCGCAGCAAGACAGCATTAGTTAATTTGTTAGATAAAATTTGCCATCCTTATAATAACGATATTTATTATTACTTTTATTAATAAAGGAAAAAGTATGTCACTTTAAATATTTTTTAAAATTAGTTTATTCGTGCCGAGAGGTCCCCGCAGTCACTCGAGCAGGTGCACTGCACTTACGTAAGTTGACAACACAGAAGAAACAAACTGTCTGAGCATGCCTGTCTTATTAGAGAAGGGTAGCAGTAGGGGGCTTCTACTTACCGGTATCACAGTTTACAATATATTTTAGGGTTAAATATATTCTTATATCTATGGGGGTAAATTCAGGCAGTATTTGCAGTATTAGTACGGCTTAATTAAATAAATGAACCAAAGTTTAATTTTTTTGTCTAAAATCAAAACTTAAAATAAGTCACATTTGCTTTTTTGTCGGTTGTGCATTTGTTTGTGTGGATTTTAGAAGAAAACCCATTATTGCTGTATATCGTAAACTGTCGAAACGATTTCGTAAAAACCGGCGATATTGTTGACTCAGTTTAGTTATAAAATGACTATATTTTGTAAGGGGATACAATAGCCGCAGTCTTTGAGTGTATACAATATAAAAAGAGGGCAAACTGCCCAGGGGCAGCAAACATTTCGTCGACTTGTTATGACCGCCTCATTTTCAGTTTGCATATTTCCCCATCATGCAAAGAGGGGTATATAAGACGAATCTTTTACTTTACGAGTAAACCAAAATATTATATTTGAATGTGACGACGTTTACACTGAGGGTAAAATGTCAAGGGAGTTTTCAAATTGACATTCGAACTTCATAAAGTTTAGTCGCATATCGATTTGCTTAACAATCAAATCCGAATGCCAATTTTTTTACCAGTATCGGAAAGGAAGGTGACACTCTGGAATCATAAAATTTATATAAATTGAGTTTTACAATACTATACGGTGATTTTATGGTTAATCCTTCACAATCGCCGTATGTACTCTTAGTATTTGTAAGAAGGTATTTTTCAATGTACTAAGTGTGATAATTAAATTTCCGGGGGTTTAGTTATAACTAATTCCCCACGACCCTGTAGGGTTCGAACTTTGTTGTTACAAACGGTGAGTAGTAGTAGTACCGGTAGAAGTTTTGAAGGTAGTAGGTCGTTACGTTTAATTTTTATTAAGTAATATGTTTTAATGACATCGCAAAAATGATTAACTCAAATCACAAACAACTTGTCGTGGTACAATTTTTGGCGTAATTTGAGTAAAAACAGTTTGAAATCCTCCGCGAATTGAAGAATTAGTATAAGGATGAGTGTTTATCTAAAATTCCTGCATAATCAACGGGGAGAAGCGGGGTGACAGTGGCCAGCAAAAGAAAGAATGTTCAAATCCACGATGAAGGAAATGCTGATGATTCTTTTCAATATTCAGGATATTATCAATCCCGAACGTGCTCCTTTTTGCCAGTCAGTGATAGGATAGTTCTATGTTGGCGGTTGAGGACACTCATTTTCCATATATGACTAATATATACAGAGAAAAACTGAATTCTTTATCACACCAATGAGCCGGCGCATTTTTCTTTTTATTATCCTCGAGTATTTGGTCAAAACGACGTATCCCCACGTTGCCGTATCTGCCCTACAACCCGGATTTAGCCCCATCCAACTTTTTTCTTCCCAAAAATGCAATCCCATCTCAAAGCTACTCCTCATGGCTGCGTAGAAGAGGTTGAAGCAGCTGTGGCGACGATTCTGAATTCTCCTACTTCAAAAGGCTACGAAGGGTTGTTTCTGGGGGTGAAAAAAGCGGTGACAACAATTTATAGAGTAATAGGATGATTACTGTCGTATATAGCGAATAGGGGATAGTCGATTCGGATGTAGCGAACAAATCGAAGAATTTCATGAGAACTCTCCATAACATTTTATACGTCTACAACGACCTATTCGTACATTTGCCAATATAAATTGTCTGTCTAATAAAATCCAAAACATTAAGACACATATGTTATGTGCCACTCACCAAGTTCGTTGTAGTTTCAATGCAAGGTGATTGTGTTTATGCATTTGAACGTTAAAGATTGATACCTATGAGTTGTAATGAGATGAGTTCTGGTTATAACCAAATTTCACCATAATTTTTTTAGACTAACATATTTGTTTCATTTTTCATGGTTGTTGTATAAGACGGAATAATTTCTGTATATAAAAAAGGAAATTGTATTTTTAAAAGTAGTTGAAAATGAGGACGCCGATGTCGCTTCCTCGCCGCTCAGCAATAAAATGTGACGAATGTGGCAGAATCGTTCTGTATAAAATGAATAAGAACCGTCAATTATTATCTGCTGCTCAGAAACAAAGAAGACAAAGACGATTTAGAAAAATGCCTCGGCAAAAAGCGCGACAGAACAGTTCAACCGTAAAACCGTGAATTGTGCACAATCACCGGCTGTACCAGGGTATACCTTTGGTGCCCAAGTATTTATAATAAATTAACGTTGCATCGACCCGTGTGGAGGACATCAGTCAATCGTGTTCGGAGGTGAACGAGTAATTTGCGCTTTTAATTAATAAAAAAACACGAATTAAATGCGAAGAAGTAGTAGAGCCTGTTTCTGAAATGATTCTCAATATTTATTCTTTGGTAATACAAAATACCGTCGGGCTGTAGGTACATAGTCGCAAGCCGCAGATAAAATCGATTGTGGTATAAATAATAAGAGTAATACCATGTCATAACCAGTTACCAAGCATTGAACTGTGTAATTTATAGTAAAAACTGAAGAAAAAAAAACATTAACCAATTTAGAAGACGCACATGGGACGTGTAAAAGACAGACCCATTCAATGATTCACCATCAACATTGGTGTATTTTGGCGGCTGTTTTTTTGTTTTTGAACAGGTGTTCATAAAGTTGTTGCTTAAAGTGTAAGAAAATAAATAGACTTATCTTTTCGTAATTCTACTCATATTGTGAAACAATAACTGATTTATTTCAAGGATACTTTAATGAACTTGAAGTTTTGTGTTTTATGGTCTCGGTTCTTAAATTGACTTTAGAATTATCAGGATATTTCTCATCCCTCATCAACGTTAAGTTTTTGCTGTTATTAATCTTTACAATTTATACCAATGTACAAGATATTCGTTAAATATAGAAACACTCGAATAATTTTGGCTGATGATTGGTTTTAAAAAGAATTCCTTATAACAAAATGTATTAGGGGCTCATGCGAGGGACTTGATTTAATCTTGTGCTTCATTTGTGAAATTTTGAAACAGCTGAAAAAGAAAAATCCATATGGATGTGAACGGTTAATTTCAAACGGCAATGGGTAACGCCACAATGAACCTAAAAACAGATGATGTGCTGAATTCCCAATATAATTTTAAATTTATAGGCTTTCTTCCCTCCAGCGTATAAATTAATCAAATAAAAATTAAAATGGACACATTATTAATGCTTAACATGCCGCCAATGGAGCGTCGCCGTCTTCGACGCCGTCCGCGTCTTGACGCCTGACGGCCACCGTAGACGCTGTACAACTTCTGTCGTTTCTAATCATGGCAACTGCACATTGAAAATTGTGGTATTCACATGCTACATTGTCCCAACGTATTCTCCTAGTTGTCTGCTTCATCAAATTAATGCCAGAAACGTTATAAGAAAAGTTTTCAAATCGGGAATTTTTTATTTTTGGTTTAGCTAACACATACATCCTTATAGCTAATGACAACTCGTTTGCATATATAGCAATACTGCTAATCATTTGAAAATCTAAGCATATTAATCTTTTGCCCCTGTATATCTATCCTTACAGTTGTACTGTCTTTAATGATGTTGATCGCGTCTTCAATGTATAGATTAAAAAGTAGCAGTGACAGTGTGCATCCCTGTCTGACTCCCTTCCTAATTTTTACTTCTTTAAGTTGCATCCCCATCTCTATAACTGGCTGTTGCTCTTTATACAAACTAAGTATGACTCTTCTATCTTTGTAACTCATCCCTACATTTTTAGGTAGATTTAACATCTTGTCCCATTTAACATTGTCAAAAACTTTTTCTAAATCTACAAATTCTATATACGCACTCTTTCCCTTTTCTATCGTTTTCTCAATTGTTACCTAGCTACACATCAAAGAGAGCATTGTTTTGATCGATTTGGTATCACTTGATGTGATTAATATAGGGTTGTTCGGAAAGTCATTTCGTTTTTTTTTGTGGAAATGAAAGACAGTTTTCGTATAATAAACAAATACTTTATTAATTTATATATTGACCGTTCTGGTCCAACACCTTTTGCCATCTTTCTGGTAGTAGCATAATTCCACGCTCATAAAATTTTTGATCTTTTCTGGCAAAAAACTGATCGAGGAGGTTTTTGACCTCCTCATTTGAGGTGAAGGTTTTACCGTCTAAAAAATTTTGGAGTGACCAGAACAAATAATAATCCGATGGTGCCAGGTCTGGAGAATATGGTGGGTGTAGCACTGTATCCCATTCAAGCTGTAAAAGCTTTTGGCGAGTGACCAAACTTGTGTGAGGTCTCGCGTTGTCTTGGTGAAACACTACACCTTTCCTGTTGATTAGTTCTGACCTTTTCTGTTGAAGTGCATCATTCAGTTTGTCCAGCTGATGACAGTAGACTTCCGAATTAATCGTTGTGTTATCCGGTAAAAGCTCAAAAAAACGATTCCTTTAAAATCCCACCAAACAGACAGCATCACCTTTTTTTGGTGAATGAATATCGGCTTTGGAAATGGTTTGAGCCGGTTCATCTTTTTTGCTCCATGACCTCTTGCGTTTGACGTTGTTGTATACAACCCATTTTTCGTCCCCAGTGATGATGCGCTTCAAAAACGGATCATTTTCGTGACGTTTGAGAAGCGAATCGCAGACGTCAATGCGGCGACACAGATAATCCCAGGCCTTTCAAGTGGTCATAAACTGTTGAGTTTGATAAATTTAACCTCAATCCGATCTCACGTGTTGTTATTCGCCGGTTCACATCAACTAATGCCTTTATCGCGTCTTTATCAGCTTCAACCGGCCTTCCCGAACGTGGTGCATCTTCGATATCAAAATTGCCGGATCGAAATTTAGCGAACCAGTTCTGGCACTGGCGTACTATCAACACACCTTCTCTATACACATCAGTCAATTTCTTTCTGGCTTGAACAGCATTTTTACCCTTTCTGTAGTAAAACAGTAAGATATGTCGAAAATGCTGCTTATCGCTCTCCATATTTAAAAGAGCACCAACTAAAAACGACTGCGTAGAATTAATTGGAATTTTTCACACACAAGCCTTGCTATATGAGCTCTCAAAGCATATAAAAATTATACGGCTTAAATGTGAAGTTGGGTGCAAAAGAATACAATTAAATCCTCTGTCGGGAAAAAACGAAATGACTTTCCGAACAACCCTATAGATTGACTTTGAAGTCGACCATTTATTCCATCTGTTATTATCCTCTGTAAGTTCTCATAATAAGATCCAGAAATTTTGCGATCATTTTCTTCTCTAAATGTTTCCTTTTCCGCTTTTTCAGTATTATGTCTGTGTATGCCATTTTTTTGTGATAAAATGACGATGCAAGTAACCAACAGTTCTACTTTATTTTCTTTTATTTACTCCAGTCTTACCTGTACTCCAGTAACATGGTAGCTAAATAATATGTATAAGTTGGAAATCAACTGTAAACCTGAGCTTTTAATATAGTTACAAAGTGGCAGGTGTTATATACGTATATATGCATGCGTTTATTTTGCTCTGATATTTCTTGTGATATAATAAATAAGACGCGCTCCTATCACTACCCGTAGCTGTTTATGCGGCCGTTGGACTCAAAATTGTCAGGTTCGCAGTAGTCTCATGTTATTTTTCTACCTAATAATATTCTCGTTTGCGAACTTTTAAAGCCACGCAACTTTTTTTTTGTTATTCCGACCACATTTGCTTCGAAACTGAAGGGAATAATTACCCACACTAACAGTTTTGACGAAGGTACTTGATATTTCAGTAATGCGTGTCGTTTGGATGCAAACGATCCCGTTGACGAATCAAAACAAGTCTCGACACCGTATATATAAAATAGAATGCGTATCGGACCTTAATTAAAATCTTCCCCCAGAGCGTTAAATACTTTAATGTTATTATATTTTTACGTGCTGCAGACGACAGAACTGGTGGACAAATGCGAACCAATNATCCCGTTGACGAATCAAAACAAGTCTCGACACCGTATATATAAAATAGAATGCGTATCGGACCTTAATTAAAATCTTCCCCCAGAGCGTTAAATACTTTAATGTTATTATATTTTTACGTGCTGCAGACGACAGAACTGGTGGACAAATGCGAACCAATGGGACTCGCGGAATGGCTGATGAATTTACGTCTATTTGAAACACTCGCCCGTATTTGTTACTTTACATGGAAGCATACGATACCTACTTTAATTTTTTTAGCGGCGAAAAAGTTTTCTTGTGCAGCCAAGCAAGAACTCATTTTCATTTAAATTACGACTCGTCTTAATTAATCTCAGTTTTACGCCCACTGCCCCTTTGGAATAAGTACATATATATAAGTTTTATATTCTACCTGGCGTGTGATTTGCACTGCTCCCAATGTGTATTTTATTATTTCAGGCTACTGCCTATATTTGTGTATGTATGTAAAATACGAATAAATGAATCTATAGTATTATCTATAACCTGTTCGATTTTACAAATTGAGAAATGCACTTGGCGACGCCTTTGCGCATTAAAAATTTTTATTTTTGTTTGATCGATCTGAAAAGTATGACCACAGGTTTCAAGAGGCCTCCTCAGGATTCATTTGAAACAAAAGTAGAACGTTCTTCTTAGGGCTTTACACGAGAGCGAGATTTTTCTCGTTTCGTCTCGTTCTAGTCTCCGAAAAACGTTTTGGAAAATACTATTATCTAAGATATTGAATCGACAATTTTTGAGTTAGACAAGGAAATTCACACTATTGTTAATGAAACTTTATTAATTGCTTTTCAACCATCTAAAATAAGATGTTAAAGTATTACAGGAAACCCAATTGGGTTTCTTGTTAGAGTTTGATTTTGGATCCTTGGCATAAAGTCAAAATATTCGACAAAACCGATTGGAGTAAAGAAATGAAAAATGAAGGTATCCAATGTTTCGAATAGTTTTATAAAAAATACGCTACAAACCCCCTCAATGATCAACCAACTGAGGAGATAATCATTGAAAGCAATACCAATTCTATTAAAAAATGTATTGACATTAATAAGTTCTATAAAACATCAACAAAATCTTCGAAACATTGGAAAGCTGAGTTTGAAGAATATTTGCTGTTAGAAAGAGCAAATAGGAATCAAAATATTTTAGAGCGGTGGAATGTGCATGAAAAAGTTTTCTCTACACTTTCCAAGAATTTATTAAGTATAATGGCTACATCCGTACCTTTTGAAAGATTTTCTACAGCAGGTATAATCAAGAGAAAAACACGTACATCATTGAAATATGGTGTGATGCAAGCGTTATTATGTTTAAATTCTTATCATTGAGTAATTTAAAGGATAAAATTAAGCGTGTGCAAAATTAAGAAATGTATGTACACCTTAAAATATTTTTGTATNTGCTAGTACGAAATTGCACCACTTAATTATTTAGTTTATATAATATTTATTATCAATATTTAGAATTAAGCGAGACCAGACGAGACAAGTGATAACGAGACTTAATTTTTTAGGATTTGACGAGACCGAGGCGAAATTTTTGATACTCTCGACGACTCTCGTCTCGTGTGAAGCCCTCTACTTCTTCTTCTGTAATTGATAAGTTTGCATTTGCAGAATAAATAGTTTTTTCTTCGAAAATCGGCATTATATACTGTCTGTTCAGTTTGCCCTGAAGAAGTCAGTCTATGATGAAACTTTTAGCAGTTTAAGCAAATCAAATGTAGTACATGGTTATGGTCTTCTGTTTCATTAGAATTAAAATCTTTCTGCTAAGTGTAACGTGAATATCGCAATATAGTATATCACAAGGCTATAAAAGTCGTTAGATTAATGATGAAGATGTTGCATTAATGACCTTATTTGGTTGAAGTGTAGCAGGGTAATAAAACACTTGGACGTGTTTTTACGATCCTATTCAGTTCATCGTTTAACTAAGACGTTTAGGTTGAACAGTTATAATAAGAAGGAGGTAATGATATTTTTTAAGAGAAACTTCATGATAGTATTATAGTACTCAGTGAATTTTATAGAATAGTAGTGTGTACTTTAGGTATAGGATTAAGGACATTGTAATTCTGGCGTACCTACATTTATTGCAACAATAGGTATAACATACAAACATAATCAGTTCAATAGAACAGGCATTCGATCAGAAGAAAATGTCAATACTTTAAATGATCTTCTAGGAATCTAGGCAGTTAATGGTTGGAAAGTTCTAACTAGTATGAATATTGTAGCCTTGATAAAACCTCCCAAATAGAAGCGAAACGTGTTGACTTTACACGTAAATATAAACCTTTCGACACTTAACTGTCTACGTTCTTTACTGTAAATGATATTTCAAATTAGCTTTCATTCGTCTACATATCAAATACAAGATACGAATTTTGGCGATCGTCTGGCTGAATTTTTTCATTTCTTTATTTTTTATACCGGGTTGCTTTTTATTTAGACTAACTTGACTTGAATCTATTGCAATTAAATTTACCGTTGTTGAGTCATCGTCATTGCAGATAAAGACTTATTATGGTAGATACATATGTTAAAAACAATAGACATGTACTCATCATCATCATCATCATCGAGAGCATGATGTAAAATGACACGTTTATTAAGGACAACATTGGAATCGAGACGTCTGGTCCGACCCCTTCGCACCACATGTGCCGTTTGTCACACGGAACTTAAATATATTACGTTTCCGACGAATTTGGCTCGTGCTGAAGTAAACTAAAACAGAGATTTTAATTTGACGGTCGACAAGATTATGAACCATATGTCGCACGCCGCGTACACTCCTAATGACAAAGTGTGTTTAAAACTTAAAACGGAAGGAATGCCGTACACAAACTAAACGAACCGAGGAGACGAAAGATTTCGTCAGTACCATGTGCTTCTAAATCAATTTTAAACGATATTAAAATCAAGCGGGAATATTTACGACAATATTTACGAGCGTGACTACTGACTGCTACCGACTCTCTCTTCTGTGCTAATACCTCCAAAATGTGTCAACTCTGCAATGCTTCATTACTTTGCTTTAACTTCATCTTCAATCAACGAAATGATGTATTTTATTGTTATTTAATACCTCTTCCTTTATCTTGAATTTTCTAAATATTTTTGTCCATTTTCAATTATTAGAAGTATAATAAAAAAGTCCACACCCAAACTCCGACATGTAACTTGATTAATCATATTAACCAGGTTTAGTTTTCTGGATGATACTCTACGTTTCTTCTAGGCGGGTTAGGTATAACACTTGTACTAGCATTTAGTATTTCCACAGTAAGTAAGACGTTAATTGTAATAATTTGTGCAGTAGAATCCGCTTATAATGACATCGAAGGGAAATGACAAACACGTCATACTAAGCAGGCGTCAAACAAAGCATAGTCTTAGAAAATAAACAACTTTCTTTTTTGGTTAGTTATTTAGTTTAATAGAGAGAAAAACTACAAATTGTATATATTTATTAACAGAAAAAGAAAACGAACGATGAATTGTAATACCAATATACATAAGAAGGGTCAGAAAAATGAGCGAAAATGTTATTAATCATTTGGGTCACTATAGCCGGATATGATTTCTTGAGAATTGGTCATAACAAACGATATGTCATCTTAAACGGAGTCATTATATCCAAACTTTCATTTAGAGAATTTAATATGATACTTTCTATTAAGTGGTTGGTTAATATAGGCGGAGTCATAATAAACGAATTCCACTGTAATAACAAAAACAAGCGTCTAGAATGATGAGACTGATGACAACTAAAACCTCCTCCTAACAGTTATAACGCATTAGATATCAAAGAGCTTGTTTGGATCTGAATTTTCGACCAAAAGATTAGCTTTATAAAACTGAAGCATGTGGAAGTCTGCATGAACAATGCTACTGCTAAAAATCACTTGAACGTTTTGTAGACGACATGTAACCTGCAATTTTGCTAAAATAACCTTAACAGAAGTCAATTTGACTTTTCTAATAGCACTTTTAACTTCTGATTAGGAGTGAAAAGTACATGTATTATAGTAACTTTAATTTCACTTTCTTTAAAAAATTAACATAATATTTAACGTCTAAATAACTTTGCCTAATGTAAATTTAAAAAGAGTAAAGTTAAATCTATGTTATAAACATTTCACTTTTTCATCAAAATCATAATGTTAATTTGACTACGAATCCTTGCTAAATTTGACTAAATGCAATTATAAAAGTATTTTCGTAAATTGTAACTTTGCTATGTGGCGATCGACCGGCCCAATACCTAACATGAAGTAATAGATAATATTAATATGGAAGAAATGTATGTAATAATTGTTCTTTTCGTATAAATATTCATTAAATAACATTAAGTAATTAAACTTAATTTGAGCTAATAATACATCCATTCCTTTTTTATTATCGGACGTTATTATCCTTACATATTTCTCCTTTTAAAAAGGACATAAATTTTCGTTCAAGTACATTATCAAAACATTTTTAGTTAATGTAACATTTTATCATTGTTGTTTTCGTTTTTAATATCGTCCTCTTTTCGGATTAAAAACAGTAGGATATTAAATTTGCATTTACACGGTATTAAAATCTGCTAATGCATTCATTTAAATAATACATAATATTACCTAACACAATTAATGCTATTGCATGTAATCGCCGTATTTTAATGTTTATTATTAGCCACGCGGTGTGCTAATATTTACGATTAAATTGTTACGATTATATGTAAAATAATTAGTTGGATACGCAACTAAAAATGCATTTTCATGTTTTTTGATTATACAATGGTTATATCGTTATATGCGTATACATATAGATACACGCAAAACATACATACCTGCAATTATCCATTGCTGTTAGTTTTACTTTTTATTTCGTAACCTAAAGCTGGTGCTATATAAGAATTTAAATTTACCAAAGTAATGAAATTTAGAAAACTATTTAGTTGTAAAGAATTATTTAATTGAAAATACTGGTGGTATTATTAATGTATCGATTAAAAAATTATGACTTAGACATTAAGAGCGAGTTAGAGACATACCTACTAGAAGCAGAAACAGTGGTTAAAATGGGAAGAGATTGACGTAAGTTGATGATGTAGGAGAAATGCAAAGATTGGCTCAAGATAGGATGAAGTGAAAGTGCATGTCCAATCAGTCTTCGGACTGAAGCTATATGATAATGATCATTGTGATGATAAAGTTCTGAAATCTGCATCGACTGATTCCAGCTTGAAAATTTGGTTTCGGTCAAACAGTAAAATTTTCCCAGGTGGCATATAAATAAAATCCATTCCCGTTTTGTGTATGAACCAGAAAAGAAGAGATCTGTTTGGGGACCTATGTATATTATGCTGTAATGCGACGTTCTAAAGTTTCCTTCAACTTTTAAATCTGGCCTGTCAGTTTTCTTATGGAAAAATACGAGCGGGAACATTGTGAGGCACACACTCACTCACACACACACACGTGTTCACTTCCGTGTGAGTATAACTGTGGCAGGTTGTCAGAGAAATAATAAAATCGCGTACGGTCTCGAGGGCTGCCGCTCCACGTCAAGAGTTAAACTTAAACAAACTTGAACTCCTCCTCAGTCCCGTTTTGTCTCCCGGAAAATAAAAACTACATAATATATTTCATCTCGAGCCGTGGCAAAGTTTCGTCGAGGGCTCCCGCCGATAAAACTGCAAAAGGGCATAAATATCTTTCAGATCGAGTGAACAGCGAATTGGATTTATTAATGTTGTCTAATCTCTGAAGACGCTTCTGGAAATATTGTGATGATGGCGAACAATATTAATTCAGAATATTTCTGCAGACAAGATGCTCAGTTATTTGTCATGCTACATTTCACACGCTTTCAGACTATGCTCGTTCTGTTCATTTCTGCGTAAGAAACTTATTTTCAAAGCGTTACTTTGGAGGACAAATGTCTGATTGTCCTCTTCCTTTTGTTACATTTCGTTAGTTTAAGAAACTACTCGAGCAAAATTGTTTGAATTATTAGCAATAATGGAGGATGGTCCATTTTTCAAAACGCATAATTTAATTTAACTAGCTCAAAACATCTAGTCAGATTGTATAGTAAAGTAAAGTCTGGATTATATAAAGATTCATCATACGTTGTGGCTTTTTTACCACCATAATGTGTTGTGATCAAATAAATATATATATCTACATAATAAAAACTAGACGTGCGAGTTACTTTGCAGCCCCAAATGCCCAGCGATTTACATCATTTTCATATTTCGAATATCCCATAATCTTTAAAATTTTTCCGATTTGGTGGGTGGCGAGTGTTCGCGGGTCGACTACCAGCCACCAAACACTATTTTAGACTAGGAGAGAATAGAACGTTCTTGTATATTTCCAGTTAAAATGTTCTCGAATGCTTTTAGGATTGTTCTCAACTAAAATTTATTATTATTTAATTGGACCAGTAGGTTCGAGGACGTTCTGGTACGTTCGAGGGCTATTATATTTGATTGTTGATCTCAGTTTTGACCCTAAATAAGGGCATTCTTATATATTTAAACTAGTGATCACCAAACTTCCGTTTAGAATGAGAAAATGTAAATCCAGCAATCCAGCAAATCTAGTTGTTGTTAGCTAATATTAAATAAACCACAACGTATTTACGCATTGTTGGTCCTTTTGAGTCTGCCGTAATGCGTTGCGGTGGTTCTTTAGTTCTCCTTGTCTTAAATTTTCCTTTGTGGACAACCTCGAGAAACTACCGCGTGTGTTATTGTTGAAGGTATGTCTGTTTATGTCGATCACAAAACATCTCTTTAGATTAAATGAGAAAATATAAATCCGGCAAAGCAACGCATCTTTGCATTGTAGGTTCTTTTGAGTTATCCGTAACGTGTTGCGGTGGTTTCCTAGTACTCCTTGTGGTGAGTTTTCCGTTGTGGACATACTCAAGAAACCATCACGTGTGTAGTTGTCGAGGGTAGGTGTGTTGCGATGGTTTTCTAGTTCTCCTCGTCATCAGTTTTTCGTTGTGAACAAACTTAAGAAACCATCACGTGTGCAGTTGTCGAGGATAGGTGTGTTGCGGTGGTTTTCTAGTTCTCCTCGTCATGAGTTTTCCGTTGTGGACATACTCAAAAAACCATCACGTGCGCAGTTGTCGAGGGTAGGTGTGTTGCGGTGATTTTTTAGTTCTCCTCGTCATGAGTTTTCCGTTGTGGACAAACTCATGAAACCATCATCCGTGTATTTGTCGAGGGTACGTGTGTGTTGCGGTGGCTTTCTAGTTCTTCTTGTCGTGAGTTTTCCGTTGTGGACAAATTCAAGAAACCATCACGAGTGTATTAGTAGAGGATAGGTGTGTTGCGGTGGTTTTCTAGTTCTCCTCGTCATCAGTTTTCCGTTGTGAACAAACTCAAGAAACTATCGCGTGTGTAATTATCGAGGGTTGGTAAATCCAAACACATATCTAATCGTAAGTAAAGGACCTAAAAATGAACTGTAATAATCGTTGAATTTCAAGCTCGGTGAATTCTCATTCAAACCTGCGGCATGTTCATTTATCATTATATGATGTAAGGTATTAATTCGTTCCCTTTTTTCGCTTGTACCTATGTATGCCATTGTCGTCCGAATATAACCGCAACTGCTGTTTTATTATTTTGATATTATTTTGGTAAATAAATGACGTAAACCCACCCCATACAGAACGCACATTATTTACGACCGAAGGAGCACTTTATATGAAATTTGAATTTCGTCCCCGCGCCCCTCTTCATCTGGGTCTAAGTCAGATTAAGCACCATTGAGCTCCATGATGTTGTATAAATATGGCCCCGGGAGGGTCATGACGACATTGTATGGCGGATTAAATTTTTTGTTCAATTTTCTATCAAATTGTCACATACGACTTCACGCTGTTCCGAATTTGTCAACGGTCTGTCTAACAGAACATCAATATCAATATACAGGGTGTTTAATATTTACAGTATAAATACCTATCGAGCCTCGTGGTATTTTCTGATATGTCCAGAAAAGCACAAAATATCTATTAATAAGAAATCAGAAAAATGTTGATATTATAAATAAAAGAATAAACCGTCTACATTTCTAAAATCCCTTTTTGCAATTCTAATCTCTGTTCTACATCTGTAGTGTACTCAGTATGTGAATCAAAGCCAAAAGGGGTATAAATATTTTGAGAAAGACCCACAACTAGGGCAAAACGTTTAAAAAATAAAAAACTTAACCCCCTTGTGACTTTCATTCACACATTGATATTACTTTGATAATTTAGCAATATATTACTGGTATGGTACTTATTCATTTCCATTTCATCCTTACGAAGAATACTACTGAAACATTTTCTACTTAAAATTATTATTCCACAAATTATTACTAACCAAAATATCTATAATCAACATGTAAACCAGTTTGATTATTTTTCGTTGCAATGAAATTCAGCGGACTTTCAACACCGTCGCACTAATTCTTTCAATAGATGATTCCACCGCTTAGCCACAGCTACGATAGAATACTAACGTTTAAATATTCCCACAATACGTCACAATTTGCAATTAAAATTTAAAAATTAAGGGACAGCATCATACTGTAGTCGCGTTTCTAATCAGACATTCCAGTGATCAGCTAGTTATAGAATGTTGTACTATCAGACGAGATAGCTGCACCGAATTACATATGTGCTAAAACCATAGATATTGTTGGCATATCACAACTTGGTTCTTAAAAGTCGAAGAGGAAGCTTAAATGATTTATGAGAACTGTTTGTTTTTGTCATGATTAAAATGACACTTGTATCAACTTTCTATTGTTTGCTTTTGTTGAGTTAATGGTTTTAATCGATAAATTTTTTACCAACGTGGCGTAAAACAGATTGTATTGTTCTGAGTTATAGCTAATCAATTACATAAATCAATAAATAAACTAGGTAAAAATTCGTCATCATGGATTCGGTGTAGCAAGTTTCAGTCTTTAACGAGCTAATTTATATTACAATCATTCGAATAGGTTAGGCTGCCCAAAAGCTTGTTGCTTCCTAATTTTCATTTTTTTTTTGTAAAGCATACAATTTGACGGTATTTTTAACGAAATCGAAAAAGGAAACAACACGCAAATGGAAACAATCTTATACTCACTTTGATTATAAAGTTATGTAACAAGTGATTTGTTGAAAAAACGCTGTTGTTGAAACGAATCTTTATTATGAGGAATAGTGTTCTGAATATAAACGTATTATACACTAATTTTTTTGACAACCACAAGTCTCGTTTATTGTTTTTATATGTTTCTAATAGAGGCGTCAATATGCTTTAAAATGAATACCTAGTAGTAGTAACCTTCTCTTTTGTATCAATTATGAATTCTAAAAGTATGGAAAAATATAGATTTTACTGGAATTATAAAGAAATTTTATAAGGAAACACTTTTCGCTTAATTTTATTGAAATATATACTTATGAAACAAGAATATCGAATTCTTTAACAAAAATTTTTATAAATTCATTACAGTCTCGTATGTTTACATATAGGACATAAAAGACAAATAACTTTAGATATACAGTGTAAACTCTATATAACGACACTTAAGGGACTGAACATTTTTCGGCGTTATAAAGAATGGTCGTTAAATGGAGAGAAATAAAAGATATTATTTTTCTATTCTATAATAATATGCATTTACC
>NW_020438912.1:178783-180484 GCF_000699045.2 Agrilus planipennis | reverse complement strand
AATATTTATATATATATATATATATATCGATGTCCTTGTTCATTACGACGCTACGAAGAGATAAACACACAATTAATTAAATTGTAAAACGGAAATGTTTGTAGCAATTAGTATTTTTTTCTAGGACATATTAAAAATGTAGATGACGATGTCAACCACAGCTGTTGGCGAAACGTCGGATAATAAAAGGAAATACAATCGTAGACCACAGCTACCAACCTCAATACAGTAACTTTCACATAAAAACAGCAGATTTGAAGAAGTCATAACTTCACGAAACAATTGTTAAGTGAATAACATTTTTCATTTGTAAAAGAAAAGATAAAATAATAATTTATGAGAAAATTAGTTTTGATTTGTTAGGGCCATTTTCTCAACAGTTGTAATATTCAATCGTGTTCCTGATAAAAATGAGGCGGCAGATGAAATTAATTATCGAGTTAATGCGTGTTGCAATAACCTATTGAAGATTTCTTTTCTAGCAAGAATAAGACGACGTATCATTTTCAGTTGACAAATCAGCTTTTTATGTGTTTTCGACCTCTCGACTGTCCCGGAGTCTTTGACGTGGGACCCTACACAGAACACCAAACCGGAATCCGTTGACTATAATTCATTTCGCTTTTTGTGTCCTTTTATGCTGTATGAAATGTCCATCCGTCAAATCTGCTTAAAACTACACGTTTAATTTCATAATTTAACGTCGGGTAAACCTACACTCAGTCCACCGTATATACGGTTAAAAAACGGTAAGTCATATAGCGCACTGACAAAAATCATATATCATAACTCGCCGATCATTTGTAAAACTCACAGTTCCGACTCGGAGACTAATTAGTCATTCGAGTTTATAATTTAAAAAGTGCTTATACCTATCACCCAAGTCCCGGTTTTGCTCTATGCGCTCCTCGCTGTCAAAATGACATTCTATCGCCTTTGGGTGGTATCGCGTTTGTTTCAAGTCGATTAAAATAAGCTAAATTAGCCGACATTAATCTTACGAACGGTTTAAAATTTCGGAAGATGAAAAATACCTGTATTTGTTAGTCTGATACATACAATATTCGTACTTACTTGTGGAATTTGTTTCGAATTAATCAAACCAGACAAATGTGAATAGACTGGCGTTTGTGCTTTTCATTAAAAGTCATGTCATTCATTGACCAAACAGTTCAAAGGCCGTTTTTGATTTTGTTGTGTTGTTGTCGTTCACATTAGATTAGGATGTCAAGCTACGTTAAGTTCAGAGATGTGCAAAACGGTTTTGATTTGTTATTTCAAATGTACAATACAAAATAGATTTCCCTTTTATATTTTAAATGCTAAATGCAAAATACGTATTTTCAAAATACTTTTTTCAAATAAATACTTTTTTGTAGTATCTATTTAATTTTCTACATTCACTTACCTATACATTTTCTTAAGAAAATCTTGAGGCATTTGCTCATTTTTTTAATATTGGAGTATTTCTAGACTAATAGTGGTATTTGCACTATATCACCGGCTGCGAAGACTGAGTATGATTCATATTATTCTGTTTGAAGTGATTGAGATACAGTTTTTCTATCTTTATGTTATAGTTTCTTCAGTTCAGTAACAAATAGTTCTTCTATATGCTTCCTTATTTACCTTTGTCACCCGTTTTAATTGGAAAAAAGACACTGATGCCAAAATAGTTTGTTTAACGTGAAAGATCAGAGC
>NW_020438912.1:129626-175029 GCF_000699045.2 Agrilus planipennis | reverse complement strand
ATGAGATCCAAAAAGATCGAAATCGCGATCCGCGTCTGGCAGTTTCGACAGAATACAGACCACTTCGAATTATTTTATTCGATTATGGTAACGTGCCTATCACGTTGAGGTTAGCTACGCCGGATTTCGTTTCAGCAAGTAGATATCCATATATTTAAATGGACCTTGTTGGAGTATACGTAATTCTAAAATGTAGCATCGTACTACAGATGGCGTTTTCCGCGCCATTTGTGGTATTTTGTATGCAGTTTATTGTTACCTTAAAAATATCCTAAAATTGCGGAGAATATGATTGAAGGATCGAAGCAGATAAAATTTTTCTGCGTAAATAGACACAATAACATTTATATTGAATACGAAGGGGTTGAACAGAAAAAAGCTGGTACGTAAAATTTATTTTCATCATCAGGATAAATGAAGGAGGGGACCAGTTCAGTTCAGTTCTGTGATCATCAGAACAACGATCCTGAGCAAATAGCCTGCGAACGACTAAGTCCGCGTAAATCGAATTTCAAAGAGCAACGAGGGTGACATTTAATTGCGCCGGCTTATTATTACACGCCGTATCGTTCGTTTGGTGGTGGTCGTAGTGGTGCATACATGTTGTGTGTGTCGCGACAAGGCCCGCATCGCACCGCGAGAGGGCGCAATCTTTGATCGGGACCACCCTTTACGATTCCCGTCCGACAACGACCCCATTTAGCCGGGCTGTTTGTGTATGCATGGCTGGACTTAACAGACACCCTTCTAATGAGATTATGATGCAGAAGGGTTACAAAATGGCCGGCGTTTGATTAATATTGCAGAATTATATAATGTACGCCCGAAATTAATTTCATTGGGCGCATGTAAAATTAACATGTCACTCAAACTCGATGGCCGAAACGTTCAGCAAATAGCTCTCCACCTGGAAGGGGTTGATGGTGACGATAATGGAGACAATATATTCATTTACTTTGCGTCGATTTAGTACTGGTAATTTCAATTAATGAGGATAATATAATATTATGTTATTTAATACCTTGCTTATTTTATGTTATTCATAATAACCGATATCCAAAAATATCTTTTTATTTAGCTATTTACCCTTTGAGAATGGGGTAAAATAGGACTCACTAGGTACCTACTTCACGAAACTTAGCAGTTATTTATTTCACTGTGGTCGTACTGCGTTGCGGCACTTTCTATCGTGTATAAGCACAAAAAATCATATACGCTGCGTTGTGGTTAGATATTGAGGGTTTATTGTATTATTATTCTTTTAAAGATATTTTTCGTATTGCTTTACCTTACCTATATATCTTTTTATTTAGCTATTTATTTTTTGAGAATGGGATAAAATAGAACTCACCAGGTACCTATTTCACGCAGTTCAGCAGTTTTTATTGCGTTGCGGCACATTCAATCGCGTTTAAGCATAACAAATCATATATGCTGCATTGTGGTTAGGTAATTTAGGTTTAATACTATGATTCCTTTTAGAGATATTTTTTTTATTGTTTTATGTCTAATTAAAAGATAATAATTGACTATTACTGTAGTGTTTCAAACAATTATTCTTAATAACCGATCAATCACGTTTAAGCACAAAAAATCGTATTCGCTGCGTTGTGGTTGGGTATTTAGGTTTAATATTATGATTCCTTTTAAAGATATTTTTTGTATTGTTTTTTATTTAATTAAAAGATAATAATTTACTATTACTGTAGTATTTCAAACAAACGTTATTCTTAAATTGATTAACAAAACGTAAAACCCTTTACACCCTACACTAAGTGACCTACAACGTTGCGTTGTGGTTGTTTTAGTTATCTATATATCGAGTAGTATTCATATTATTGTCTTGATGATTGCGTTGTTTAACTGCCGAAGATAGTTGTTTTATTGGCTGTCTAATTCATTGGGAAGCAAATTCATGTTTTTTTATTATGCATTGCCCATAAAAGGTATGTTAAACGGTATTCGGTTGACATATTGTTAGTAACATTATCATAGTGGTCTTTTCACTTTCGATTTTGTCACATCAGGTCACCTAAAACTGGCGACTCTGTTTACATTGTGGAACCAGTTTAATTTGTAGAGAATAATACAGAGCGAATAAGAGAATCTCGCGGATCAGTCGGCCTCTTGTTGTCGCGTTCCGCCCGGTTTTCATTAAAAACCGGATTCGGTGATCGCATTATTTTTAGACCGTCCCAGCACACAATTTTAAAATATACGCACACACACACACACAAATATATACGCATTAGACTTTCATTTACAATCCAAGAAATGTGTACTTCCACATCAGAAAAATCAACGGNGTTTCTTCAGTCCAGCAACAAATAATTCTTCTGTATGCTTCCTTATTTACCTTTGTCACCCGTTTTAATTGGAAAGAAGACACTGATGCCAAAATATATTTTAGGCATTTATCAATATCTTGTAGTTTTCAGTTTTACACAGCTGGCGTACTTATATCAATTCGACATTGGTTTGCGGATTGTTTTGTCGTAATTCATAGAATTTCGTAGCTCTTTCCCTCTTTCCTTAATGGTGATTCGGCAGGTGCTGATATCAATTTGGAACTTCAAAATTCTATGGACTATGATATTGAACCCGAAAAGCAATATCGATCCAATATTGTAGATTATCCATTTCTGAGTAATTTTTTGGGCTCTCTTTAGTTAATGAATTAGAAGGCATTCATGGAATGTTTCTCTGTCCCCTTTTTAAGCTTCTAATACCTTCAATAACTAATATGAGCAACTTTCATTCATCATTTTATATAACGTTTAATCGGGGATACTACCAAAACAAAAATGTATTTTGCATTTTACAAATACGTTTAGAAAAATATTTCAAATAAAATACAAAATGTTTTTCTCAAAAGGTATTTCAGTGCAAAAACATACCTATTTTTATTTTTTATTTTGTATTTGCATTTTAAATGCAAGTATTCAAATAAATCACATCTCTGGTTCAGTTAAGCTTTTTCTAATTAAATGTAGCGTTGGTTGGTCTAATTAGTTTTCAATTAAGTCAGATTAGGCTACTGGTACGTACGAGGTATTTTAAGACGTCCTGGGTCACGAAATGTGCGAGTGGTGGCCTTTCAAAAACATTGACTGGACCCAAGGTCATGATCCACAGAAAGTAAACTACTTCTAGTAATGAGGGGTCTAGAAATAAATGCTACCTAAATGTTACCTACCAGGATCACAAGTAATGGATGGTTCTCAATTATCTACCGATATTTTTAATGTTAAACTTGTAAGGGATATAATGTAAGTATATAAAAGAGTAGGTAGAGTATGTAGCCACCGAAAGAGCCATCAAAAAATCCTCTTATTCATGGTCCTTGTTCCGTGAAATCGACGGCTAGGGGCGATCAACATCATCTCCCTACAGCCCGCTCGTTGCCATTATTAGCAGCTTGTCATATTGTTTACACTGACTCCCATTGTACCCGAGGACGACCAGTTTGATAAAGATGTCATCGTCCCGATCCTATGTGTGCGTTTGTGTGTGTGTATGTGCCCCCTCTTTAACGGAAATAATTCTCTTAAAACGAACAGATAACATCTATAACATCGTTCAGTACTGTTAACAAGAACATACCATAGACTTTAAAGTATGAATACAATAAAAATACTAGACCAACTGGCTATTCCTAAAAGTAGCGGACGAACGGATTTTTCTAGGTAATAACATGATATCTTTCTATCTATATCTAGCGAATAAGTTCTATAAGGAAGTTAAATACTGCACTGAAAACATTCCTCATTAATCGACTTCTTTTCTTTGGCTCGGAAAGTCTTGTGCTAAATAAATTATTATTATTATTATTATTGTGGACATTAAAATTTACACATCGCAATTATTATGAAGTTACGAGAAAACGCAAACGTGGAAGACGGATTTTTATTGCAATT
This sequence comes from Agrilus planipennis, assembly GCF_000699045.2. Taxonomy (NCBI): domain Eukaryota; kingdom Metazoa; phylum Arthropoda; class Insecta; order Coleoptera; family Buprestidae; genus Agrilus; species Agrilus planipennis. The sequence continues at coordinate 171,112 of NW_020438912.1, read as the reverse complement.
ATAATTGAATTCCAACATCAGATTCGAGAACTTCACGCAAGGATTGCTGTTCTTGGAATCTTGTCAAACAAAAGTGCTTCGAATAATAATTGTACGAGCTTGGAAAAAAAAACTACCGGTATACCTTGCGATTGACACGGTTCATTTGGTGTTTCATGAGTAGTATCTATCAACGAGATGACATTTATAACTTAATTTTCGCTATACATTGGCAAATTGTCAGAGTGGTCGAACTATCATGAGCAGAATCATGGAATACAATTATTTAATTGTCTGACGAACGAAAGACTTTAGAAAATATTAACGAACAATTAGATACCGTATCAGCTATAAAATGATTAATCTTTTTGTATTATTTATAGTTAGAAATGAAGAGGTATTATAAAGAATAGGAGAACAGAGGACTCTATGGAAGTCAAAAAAAAATAAGGTCTAGTCAGAGACATATTAGAGGCAGAAGCAGGAGTTAAGAGGAGTGGAGGTAGACCTCAATTAGATTATTGTACACAAATAATTAAGGATGTTCTAGTTTTTATCTCAGGATAGGAAAGAGTAGGGGTGCATGTCCAACCAGTCTCAGAACTGACGACCTTATGATGATGATTATTTATAGTTAATTACTGTGCTTATGGTAAACACCAAGCTTTGACATTCGTTAGTGTATTAAAAATTTGTCAATAATAACTTTGTAAAATGCCAGAATAATAATGTTCAATTAGTGTTGTCGATTATTCTTCGTTTTCGTCTTAAAAACAAAATTGAACGTTTTCGCGTTAAAATACGACACGTTATAAATGTCTCCATTTAATTCCTTCTTCTGAGGTTGAAAAGGCAATGTAATACGTGTTTACGTGGAATTTTCGGAATAAATGCAGGTGAGTGATAAAGGGGTCCAATTAATCTAGCTAATTATTTCGTTTGAACCAAAATGACTGTACAACAATCAGATAAATTATATTTTATATATAGTTGTGCATTTACATAATGAATGAGTAATGTAAGGCATATCTTGTCTGACATTAATTTTGTTGTAATATAGACGGTCGGTCGTGCGATGTGACAGAAAGAAAAGTATATTGCGGCTTTTAAAGAGAGATAAGAGACAGATATGCAAATTGAAGTTTATATTTTGTGAACAATTTTTATCTTTGAACAACCAACGCAATCATAAGAATAAAAAAGGATTCTTCTAATTAATTAGGTTATTAAAAACAATGCATAAGTGCGAGTTACAAGCTTGTCATTTAAACAAAGGCGTTAGTAAAAATGAGATAAATTTATTAGATATCCTAACTAATGTGAGTTTTTTTGTTTGTTTGTTACGATTTCACCCTTTAAATACTCAACTATGAAATTTTGTACACGCATTGTTAGGGGTACAAACAAGGACATAGGGTACTTTTTATCCAAAAACGCGAGTGAAGCCGCGAGTAAAAGCTATCTTGAAATTTCGTAAACACACAGAAAAGAACGTAGGGCATCTTTTCATCATCATAAGGTCGTCAGTACTAAGACTAAGGGCATCTTTTATCCAGGAAAAAATACTGTTCCCGAGGGATAAAAAAATAGTTTTATGCAGCCGTCGATGATCTTTGACTAGAATATCTATGCGAATTGGAGCTTAGAGAAAAGTGCGCATCTTCGCACGACTTTCAAGTCACTCGATATGCACGCACTGTGTTTTACGCCTAAAGCTTACGAGCTTTCGCATACGGTATATCAATTTCTGTACTTTCTATGTTTTCGAAATAAAAGTATTTGGTATACATATTTACCGATGACTAAAAAAAAATATTTTTGTATTCAAGCACTTCAGTGACAATATTTTATTTAAAATACTGGATCGGTTTTAAAATTTTAAGTCGTTTCTATTTTATAATTTGCAGTATTTGTTTCAGCATTTGAAATACTTCTAAAGGATCTAAATCATTTGTGTTTAAATACTTTTTCGAAAACGTATTTGTATTTGTTTTTTTGGTATTTCACTCTAGTATGTAATTTTCTTATTTTATAATATAACAATACTCTCGACATCTATTGATAGATAGGTACTGTTTATTGACAGGAGACTTTACAAAAGTGTAACATTATTTTCATTTAATGTCACACTTTTATCATTACTCTTTGCGCCTTGCTGGTAGAAGTTATGAATGACAATATGTTGACGCCAACCTTTTACAATTTGTATATTCAAAGTTTCCATTAACGCTAAGGGTTTTAGGGTCATAGTATTAAAAGTAAATTTCCTCTGCTTCTTCTAAATAAAAATCTCGGAATTCGATTTTTTTGGTTCTTCCGCGAGACACGAGTTTACTTTCCTCGGTTAAAGAACGACGAGAGCAACACGCATTCGTTTTATTTTTAGAATGTGATACATAGTTTTAGTATTGTAGTCATTAAGCTAAATAAATCTGTCTGTTCGCCGTTTCTTTTTTTTTTTTTCGCTATTTCTTCGTTCATGAAAGAATACACAGACATCACGATGCTATGCTGCAAAAATACAAATGTACGCAATTATATCTTTCTTTGTAGTACACATGTTACATGTGGCATTGATGAAAAGATGAATTATTATGAGTAATGTTAATTAATCGATGTTGATTTGCATTTTCCATTTTGCAAATCTTAGTTTTCTGAGCTGAAACGTCTAATTAAAGAATGAATCTCTGTAATACTGTTCTTTAATTGAATTTTTAGTTAAAAATCGTTTGATGTGTCAGACGTGTTTACATGTCAATAATCGATAAATATGGATGGGATTTTTAGAATATGTCGTTTATTTTCTTCTGTCTTCTAATATACATAGTTTATGAAGTAGAATTTCCAAAACTGTTATGATTGCAACCTAAGTACGGACCTTATATCTGTTCGCTCTCTAATGATCAGTTACACCAGTGAAATGAACTGTGTATTAGAGTGACATTTATTCGTAAGGAGTTTACTTCCGTCGTGCGTCTCACTACACACTACATAGATACACGCCTTTTGTTTTTTGTTTCTCAATTGTACCTAGCAAAGTAAGAAATTTAAAAATTCGTGATGGCTATCGTCGAAAGCCAATATGCTGGAGTACATATTTCGTACACGTGATCCAATTGTAGATTTGTTACATTGTTAAAGGAGTTTATATGGTCACAAAGAGGTTAAATCAGTCGTGGGTGGTGACTGCTGTGTGAAACGCCAATTTTTCAGAAACTTGGAATTCTGTAAGTCGCCAGGAGGTTGGTAGCACACCACCCCGCTTGCATATTGATTACTTTCGAAATGTACATCGCACGTTCATATCACGTATTTAAACCGAGTCGTTTGTTGGTTATTGTCACCGTGGTGTGTATCTCTAAGCGATGACGTTCGTTCCCCCTTTTCAAATTCGACGTCTGCCAAAACGGGGACCAATATAACATTCACACATAAACTATACAGGTACAAGTGTACGTACTACACGTATTTGTATGTAGGTACTTTTATCGTTTGGGACCAATTTGAAAAGCAAGAAACGTTCACAAAACAAACAACAAAATTTGAACAATCGAACACACCGAAAGATAATTCTGCTGAAATTAAATAATGTGCTTTCACATTCGTGTGACTAGAATATCAAAAAGACTATACATGCATATATTTGGCAAAATCTACCTAAAGTTTTACTCTTTTATAAAGAATTCGTTTATAACGTAAACTCTCACTCGGAAAAATTTTGCCTAAATCATGTCCTAGTCAATACACTTTTGCCAAGTACGTGTAATGAGTAATGATGCAATAACGTGTCTCAAAAATTTGGGAAAAATATTATTGCTTTTTTGCAATTGGCTACTGTTTGGAGACAACATGCCGACGCCAGGGCTACCTGTAATTTCTCACTTTCAACACTGCCTTTTCCTGCTGTTATGATCCTATCGTGTTTCCTTTTCCTGCCTTTATGACTCTAACCTAACCCAACTTTAATTAAAAATTACTTAGAGAAGAGACAACACTAACGAAATGGGTTTTGCTGCAATTGTGTTTTCCCTTTTAGTTACAAGAATGAGGACCTTAAAAACTTTTTGATCGACTCTGCGCCTATTCCATGAAATAGGAAAAATTTTAAACAGTTGCCTTTTACATGAAATCGACAAGTCTGCTACTTATTTCATGAATTAGGTAAAATTTTGCCAACGCTCAATAGGTAATTATTCGGCGTAACATCTGTATATGGTTTACCAAAAAAACTAGTAAAAAACCCTACTTTAATCATACAAATTCAAAGACGAAAGGTACATATTTACAATCACGATTAGAAATTTTTCCATTGAACTGTTAACATTTGTACTAATTTTTCAAACGCCACTGTAATTAATTTACATTTGAAACAAAACAAAACGGTTTTTATGCTTAATAATTGATGTTATGGCAAGACTTGTTTTGCAAACTTTTTGCTGTAGCGTCAATCATTGACTATATTCATTATTTATCGATGTGGACAGTGCCCGCAAAATTATTTATGTGAAATTTTAATTACTTGAAATAAATTGTTGACTTTTAAACAAGAATGACAGCAACGTTTAGAATTTGGGGTTTGCATGTTGTATACGATTCATTATAAGACATTTTCGGGGCTATTGGCTACTTTATCATCAAAATAAAAAAGTGTCCTAATGATTTCATCTGTATCCGAAGATGAAAATCTAAAATTTTAATATCCTACTTATTGTCACTCGCGAAACTCCATGGGTACGAATTATTTTTATTGTTAGGAACTTGACAACGGTGCATATACCTACCAACTTGGGTGCATCCGTTTATGGATGGATATTTTTGTTTTTGTGTTTTTCTCTTTTATTACCGCGACTACGTGTGAATATTGTGAATCAGAATTTATGGGTCTTTTAAGAAAAGCGGTTATAAATTTGTTTGTGTAACTGATCCTACTCCGGCTTTGCCGAAAACCCAGTCCGCGTCCTGTCCATTATTCTTCTCAACACATGGACCGTGTACGATGGGTCTTTACCCGCATCAACGCAAGATATAAAATTAATAACATCACTCGATAACATCGACACTTATTAAGGGTCTGCGCCAAACAAATTCGATAAACTTTAAACGCACTCCACACCTTCGTCGAATGTTTTTTTGAAAACAAAAGAATTCATTTTACAATCAACATACAGTCCGCGGCAAAAAATTTACCTGGCGTTAACATTCATGAAAAAGAACACACACGTCCACTTCTTCCTATCCTGAGCTAATCTTCGCATTTTCCTGGCACTAGAACATCCCACATTCTTGACCATAGGCCTACCTATACTCCTCTGGTTTTTTGTTTTTGTTTGCAATATGTCTCTAACTAGTCCTTCATGCCTGTGAAGGTGTCCTACCAACCTATCTCGCCTATTTCTTATAGACTTCCATAGAGTCCTCTCTACTCCTTTTCTTTCTCTCTTCACTTCTAGCCTTCTCTATCCTCATCATCCGCCTATAACACCACACTTCGAACGCTTCTAATCTTCTCTTTACCATGCATATTTCGCACCCATACATCGCCGCACTCCAGACATGCGCCTTAAACAATCTTTTCTGTTGAAGGCACTATACTTTGCTTTATATCTCTACTGCTCCTTCCATCCTGAGTTTTGTGACTTCATTATATACCGAAAATCAGTCACTTATTCTAATTTTTCGTCTCCTATCTTTTCCTTTTTCTTGCATACCAGTATTTTTATTTTACTTTTATTTATTTTCATACAGTACCTACTGCTTTGAACATCAGTGATATTTTTTTATTATTTATATACTTTCTTAGATTCTTTTGTTAGTATGCCTGAATACGGTACAATATATTACCTATTATTAGTTTACCTTACCTACCTAGTACCTATTAATATACTCGAAAAAAGTACCTCCTCAAAAAAAAAAACAGTTTGCATGGTCTTCTGGCGAATTATGTCATATTTTGATTACTTTCATGGTGTGTGCTAAAGTTAATTTAAAGTAAAATACAGAGAAATTTAATGGATTCTGTTTTAACACAGTAAGATTTTAAACTAACTCGACGTTTGTAATTGATTGGGCGAATATAAAGTATTATTTAGCTAAATAAATAAATAGTTTTTAGAAGTATACTAAAGAGAGGAAATAGTGCATTTCCTAAGGAAACAAAAAGCTGTTGAAACAGGTGTATACTATTGTTTCTTCTTTTTTCACAAAAAACTCAAAGTCACTAAAACGGAACGAAAAAGACAAAGATCAATCTCAGAATCAAGAACCAGAGGACGGTTGTAAAAAGTTGGTTAGAAAATTCCAATAGTAGTCAGGTGGATTAATACAATTCGTGTTGTTTTTGGCTGTAAACGCAGAAACGGTTAATTATTTATTATTTAGTAGATATTTTAGCTACCGAGTACTTTTGAATGACAAGTTTCTGTGTATGAAAGTGGGAAACAACGGCATGACCTTTAATAGTAAATTGTTGTAGCGTTGCTAAATTTGACAAAAAAGTTACTGCCATTATGTCTGTCTGCAGTCGTTTTATCTTATTGAGAACGCAGCTATTATTTTTGTTATTTTTTACATTTAACATACATTTCCTTTAACTTCATGGTGCAGTTAGATTTGCCAATATAAAAATAAATTTAAAAAATCCCGTATTCATTTATCTGTTGGAGTTACATATGTTCCCACCAATCAGATTCACGAACCTATGATACATACACACAAATGAACAAAAACAGTATTTCAACAAATAAGGAAGAAAATACAAGTGTAATTAGCGCTACCTTTTAAACGTGAAGCATCCATTAATGTAGCTCTTATTCAAATCAATATTTAGTGTCAATTCAAAAAGTTAATAGGGTGAAAAGCATGTTATTAAAACGCGTTTAAGGTCACTCTAGAAAGAATTATTTGAACGATTCACGACATTAAATAAAAGCCTGGTCATTTTTCATAGCTAAAAGTAAAAGTGCTATCATACAGTCAATCAGTTCTAAATGAACCCTACGATAATAATAATTATTTACATCGCTGTTATGTTGTTTTGCAGAAATGGGATTCTCCGATCCCTCTCGCACCCTTGGGGCGAGCTGTCTAAATCCTGACAGTTACATACATATACAAAATACGTATATTTGTAATACGCGTAGTCGCTTCAGTTTTATTTTGACGGTTTTGTATTATAAAGTTATAATTGTGAATCTTTTACTTTATTATTAGTTATTACTGGAACAGTAAATCTACTAACCCGTTTACCTACCATAAGGAAGAGAAAGATACCCTTATCTTTCTCGGCTACTCGCAGATAACGAACACTACTGATACTTTATAAAATTTGAGCATATTTCTCTCTATTTACACAGTTTGTAGAGTTCGTTCCTCTTTTATTTCTATGTCACCAATTATTTCATGAATCTTTAATAAATTACAGTGGCGTTAACATTAGCTGCGACTAGTCGAGAAAGATAACTTTCTCTCCCTTTGGGTAGACATTATTACTTTGATATGGTACATTATGAAAACATTGACTTGGGGGGGGGGGGTAAATCAAAAATGTTATGTCGTAAATAGGCTAGTCATATAATTAATGAACTGTATGTATGCGAGGCAGGAAGGGCTTAACGTTAGCAGTCTAGGTTCAGGGAAGCGGCAGCAATGACGTAAATACAATCTCTCAATAATTTCATAGTACCTATAGGAATATGTGCCAAAACCGTATAACAAATTATTGCCAGTACTTTCGTCTATCAACTAATTTTACATCTTATAAGATTCTCGCACGTTTATCTGCTAGTATACACGTGTTTGGCTGCAGTTCTCGCAACGCGCAAGCAGTATTTATAATCGATACACTCAAGTGTATCGACTGAGTTAATTTGTAGTATGCGGAAATGCTTGAACAACGATTCTTTGACAAGATTAATGTTGTTTATGACTAATCAAGAATAAAACAAATCCATCTTCATAAACTGCATTTTAAACCGTTTGTTCATTTACCCTGATGTAATTTGTGTTTTTAAGGGTGGTATTTTGTAAAACGCGCTGTTAAGACAGCAGGTAAAGGTTGGTCTGTGTTCTGTCGGAGCTGTCTGCGACGCGCTGATGAGATCCAAAAAGATCGAAATCGCGATCCGCGTCTGGCAGTTTCGACAGAATACAGACCACTTCGAATTATTTTATTCGATTATGGTAACGTGCCTATCACGTTGAGGTTAGCTACGCCGGATTTCGTTTCAGCAAGTAGATATCCATATATTTAAATGGACCTTGTTGGAACATACGAAATCCTAAAATGTAGCATCGTACTACAGATGGCGTTTTCCGCGCCATTTGTGGTATTTTGTATGCAGTTTATTGTTACCTTAAAAATATCCTAAAATTGCGGAGAATATGATTGAAGGATCGAAGCAGATAAAATTTTTCTGCGTAAATAGACACAATAACATTTATATTGAATACGAAGGGGTTGAACAGAAAAAAGCTGGTACGTAAAATTTATTTTCATCATCAGGATAAATGAAGGAGGGGACCAGTTCAGTTCAGTTCTGTGATCATCAGAACAACGATCCTGAGCAAATAGCCTGCGAACGACTAAGTCCGCGTAAATCGAATTTCAAAGAGCAACGAGGGTGACATTTAATTGCGCCGGCTTATTATTACACGCCGTATCGTTCGTTTGGTGGTGGTCGTAGTGGTGCATACATGTTGTGTGTGTCGCGACAAGGCCCGCATCGCACCGCGAGAGGGCGCAATCTTTGATCGGGACCACCCTTTACGATTCCCGTCCGACAACGACCCCATTTAGCCGGGCTGTTTGTGTATGCATGGCTGGACTTAACAGACACCCTTCTAATGAGATTATGATGCAGAAGGGTTACAAAATGGCCGGCGTTTGATTAATATTGCAGAATTATATAATGTACGCCCGAAATTAATTTCATTGGGCGCATGTAAAATTAACATGTCACTCAAACTCGATGGCCGAAACGTTCAGCAAATAGCTCTCCACCTGGAAGGGGTTGATGGTGACGATAATGGAGACAATATATTCATTTACTTTGCGTCGATTTAGTACTGGTAATTTCAATTAATGAGGATAATATAATATTATGTTATTTAATACCTTGCTTATTTTATGTTATTCATAATAACCGATATCCAAAAATATCTTTTTATTTAGCTATTTACCCTTTGAGAATGGGGTAAAATAGGACTCACTAGGTACCTACTTCACGAAACTTAGCAGTTATTTATTTCACTGTGGTCGTACTGCGTTGCGGCACTTTCTATCGTGTATAAGCACAAAAAATCATATACGCTGCGTTGTGGTTAGATATTGAGGGTTTATTGTATTATTATTCTTTTAAAGATATTTTTCGTATTGCTTTACCTTACCTATATATCTTTTTATTTAGCTATTTATTTTTTGAGAATGGGATAAAATAGAACTCACCAGGTACCTATTTCACGCAGTTCAGCAGTTTTTATTGCGTTGCGGCACATTCAATCGCGTTTAAGCATAACAAATCATATATGCTGCATTGTGGTTAGGTAATTTAGGTTTAATACTATGATTCCTTTTAGAGATATTTTTTTTATTGTTTTATGTCTAATTAAAAGATAATAATTGACTATTACTGTAGTGTTTCAAACAATTATTCTTAATAACCGATCAATCACGTTTAAGCACAAAAAATCGTATTCGCTGCGTTGTGGTTGGGTATTTAGGTTTAATATTATGATTCCTTTTAAAGATATTTTTTGTATTGTTTTTTATTTAATTAAAAGATAATAATTTACTATTACTGTAGTATTTCAAACAAACGTTATTCTTAAATTGATTAACAAAACGTAAAACCCTTTACACCCTACACTAAGTGACCTACAACGTTGCGTTGTGGTTGTTTTAGTTATCTATATATCGAGTAGTATTCATATTATTGTCTTGATGATTGCGTTGTTTAACTGCCGAAGATAGTTGTTTTATTGGCTGTCTAATTCATTGGGAAGCAAATTCATGTTTTTTTATTATGCATTGCCCATAAAAGGTATGTTAAACGGTATTCGGTTGACATATTGTTAGTAACATTATCATAGTGGTCTTTTCACTTTCGATTTTGTCACATCAGGTCACCTAAAACTGGCGACTCTGTTTACATTGTGGAACCAGTTTAATTTGTAGAGAATAATACAGAGCGAATAAGAGAATCTCGCGGATCAGTCGGCCTCTTGTTGTCGCGTTCCGCCCGGTTTTCATTAAAAACCGGATTCGGTGATCGCATTATTTTTAGACCGTCCCAGCACACAATTTTAAAATATACGCACACACACACACACAAATATATACGCATTAGACTTTCATTTACAATCCAAGAAATGTGTACTTCCACATCAGAAAAATCAACGGAGATCTAAACCATTTAGTTTAGATTATTCGGGAGATAAATAGAACATGAAAGATTATGAACTGGTTCCGTGGTGAAAGCCATGATATCCAAATAAACTAAAAACGCGCTAATGGGAGTCGAAATATGTTTTTTTTTTTATTGAAATGAGTCTCTGATTTTTTTGTTTAATTTCGAACAAGTTTACTTTAGAATATGTACATCAAATCGAATCTGTTTTTCACATTGCCAGTATATTATTGCCTGTTATTTCAGAACATCAGCAAACGCTTCTACAGTTTCATTAGATTTTTTTCAATAATTACGCATAAAATACGTAAAGTGTGAGGTACTAATTTAGATTTATTTATTAAATATTTTTGTGTTTAAAATGAAGAAATATAGTATTGATTGCAACATAATTTTGTGAATAGAGGGTAAAATGACGTAGCTAGAGATCTTGACAGATCAAAGTAAAACTGTGAAGTATCAATTTAAATTTATTTATTAAATATTCTTGCGTTTTAATTAATGAAATATTGTGTCGATTACATTACAATTTTGTGAAAAGTGGGTAAAATTATATTACTTAGGATCATGCCAAATAAATTTTATTTCAACACGCAAGTACTGAAATAATAATAGGAACACTTAATCTTAAGAGAAATTACTGGATGAGGTGAGAAAATAATTAGTAAGAATATATCGAGGTGTATTTTTTGTGAAATGTGTTATATCAAAGTCAAACAAAAATAAAGTGTATATTTTGATTTACTAAAAGAAGGAGCTGTTTATAATTTGCATATTGTGTCTGTTGTTTTTTTTTTACCATCCCTTGCGTGATCTCCACTCTCGCCTTCGGTTCGGGTGACAAAATTTGTTGATAGAGTGCGGGACGTGATCGATTTGGCGTCATTTAATGTGTTTCCACGGATCAGGTGCACCTGTCAAGGTCACTTGATTGTCCACTGTTCATTCAAAATAATCCTCAATGAAAACGACAAAAAACGCCCTATCGCCTAGACCGTGCATCTTAATGGAACTTTTTGCGTCGTCTCCTTTTAGAACGATGAGCTGTTAGTTACTTGCACCAAGTCCTCTGTTCCAAAAGTCTCCGAAACGAAAGGCGTTTTTATCGTCCGAGGCAAACATAACTAATCGATTTGTCACGAAAGTCTTTTTTTCAGAGTGCCACTAAGGTGGTAGCCAACAGCACCTTACCATTACCACCGAAGAGTTTGTTAAAATATCGATAAATTAACGACAAATTTACCGCGGTGTTGGTGAAGAAAAAAATATTAATTCGAAAACAATTGCGTGTACAGAAAATAATTGATATAAACAAAATAAATAAATGTTGTTTACGGATCTGAATCTTTTAAGATGCCTTTAGATTGGGAGCATTCTCCTTCTACCATCTTGTATGAATAGTACCATTACTGGCGCACAATTGTTGATCGACAATTTATTCGATTGTTTTTTTAATCGATTGTCGATTATTACTTGCGATTATTTCATAATTGCGCCAGCATATGTGGGTAATAAGGCAAACTAACTTAGCTGAAATAATGCTAATGTTATAGCGAGCTTTTTCTCAATAAAAAGCTTATACTGGAATACAATATTATCACGAGCAGAAGGTTGTGTGTGCAAGGAAACATAGAAATAGTGAAAAAATTCTTTAACATTGAAATAGATGTAGATAATCCTGTATTCATTTAGAATTCATCTCGTTTTTAAGAGAAATTGTAACTGTATTTACTTTACTTCGTTTTCTATCTTTTGTATACTTAAAAAGTTCTGAAAAAGGTAAAAGCTTCAGTATTATTACCGAATTATCAAAATAACTTTAGCTTTAAAATTTAAGACTTACAAAAACAACAAATTACAAATTAATCATTTTATACGTAGAAATAAATGAGCTGTTGAAATAATAAAACACCATAAATCAGTTTCACGATGTTAAATGTCAAAAAACAATCAGTCAAGGATGTCCATAAATAATTTCTACTTTAAAAACGACTTTGTACCCTAGCTTTGTATTTTTCATGCCTGGTTCTTTTACATTTAGCTAAAGATATTGTTGTTTAAAGTTTTTTTATATCTAAAGAAGAATAAGAAAAAAGAGGAAGCATTCTCGATTTATTGTAGGTATAGGATCAGAATCTACAGTAAGTGAAACCGTCAGGTAAACAGTTTCGAATTCTGAGTGGCTAGTAAAATTTATGGTTTAGTGTGGACATTGGTGAGTCTATCTTTTTTTTTAGAAATATTGGCAAAGTTTAGCTACGCCTGTCGAAGTTACTCCCAGGGGTCTTAAAAGGGAGTAATAAATAACAACCTTTTGAGTCGCACTTTCTCTTTTTGGAAACACTTGTCATTAACAAACACAAAATAAATAGATCTTCAATAAGGTATATTAAGTTCAATAGAGTTTTCAGTGCATCGGTTATGAAATTTTATTATCAATAACAATTAAAAACCACTTGGTGTAAGTTTCACAGTTAGAATCTGACATATGTTTCGCCCTACAGTTAGGTCATTATCAAAAAGTACAAACTATACTAAAACTAAAATATTTCAAAAACCTATAGTATAATTTGTACTCTTTGATAATGACAACTCTAGGTCGAAACATAAGNTGTCAAACTGAAATTAGCCTCTTTACATAGGTATTTAATAAAATAATTCTCTAAAATCTCTTCCTAATATTTTCTTCATTAAAGGATTGAAATTGGATAAAGAACATAGCTTATATTACCTCAATGAAAATACGGTTTTCTATAAAAGAAAATTAAGAAAAAAAATACTATTCCTTGTAATAACACAATAAAAAACCACTTGGTGTAAGTTTCACAGTTAGAATCTGACATATGTTTCGCCCTACAGTTAGGTCATTATCAAAAAGTACAAACTATACTAAAACTAAAATATTTCAAAAACCTATAGTATAATTTGTACTCTTTGATAATGACAACTCTAGGTCGAAACATAAGTCTGATTTTAGCTGTGAAAGGTATACCAAGTGGTTTTTTATAATGTTATTACAAGGAATAGTATTTTTTGTGTTGAAAGTGTATTTTCACTTAGCTAATATAAGCTACGTTATTTATTCAATTTCAATCCTTCAAGGAAGAAAATATTAGGGAGAGATTTTAGAGAATTATATTATTAAATACCTATGTAAGGGGGCTAATTTCAGCTTGATGGAATAATCGTATTATCAGTAATTGTAATCATATAAGGAGTAAATTAAGTAAAGGCAAAAAATGCACACAGGAATTAGCTAAATTAGTTCTGTAATGCCGATCATCAGCAAGCATTAGTCAACAGTTATCCTACGGACTAGCTTTTCTGTTCTTAAACTATTCAATTTACTTAAAAGAAAAATTGTGCTTCCTGATCTTCGTTTGCTAGTGTCGCATCAAATTAATATTCCTGCATTTTAATGAATACAATTAGGTATACTGAAACAGATAAGATTAATTCACAGGGAAATTGTGCGAGTAAATTATTTGCTAATTTATACATATATCTATATAAAGTGTTATAATTAGTTATTCGTGCTGGTTTTGTTAAATTCCATTGTGAGAGCGTACGCATAAGGTAAACGGAGTGTTAGATTAAAGCGGAGTGGATTTTATTAAAATTATAACATTTTGATGGCAATTTCGCATTGTAAGTTCATTGAGAGCACTTAGCATGCATCAAACATATTCAGGCTAAGTGCAAAGAGCATCATAATATCCATTGGAGTTGGAAATTGCGAGATCGAGAAACGGCCAGTGGTAGTGGCGTATGTGATGGTATGGAGCTCGCTGTAATTGCAATCATAACGTGATGAAGTGTTGGCATGAGGATCCTGCTTTATTCGCGACCTGACAGTGCTTATCTAATAAAAAATGTCAGATTTACTGCGTCGGCCATTAATGATACTATATAACGAGACGGTTTGTATCTTCGCCCACTTAGTAGACTTGGGCTTTGTAGCGTTTTATGCCATTTAAGATATGAAATATTCCAGTCAATGAGTAAATTATGTGAGCCGTCCGTTGCCATTGCCGTTCGATTTCATTGCTTCGCTGCTACAGGTTTATTTTCTTCTACCTTCACTGACGCTTAACACGAAATGATCGACATACAAAAAATTCGCACCGTTACCTACCCGTGTGAACTATTATGTATCTGTCTATTTTACATCTGTTTCACTTTTACCATTAACTTAACGGATAAACTTTATTGCTTCCGGCTGAAAAATATGTACCAAGAAAATACGCATTTTTCATTTTTTAAAGAAAGCGTCAGTTAGCACACAAGAAAACTACCTACTTATGTAGATAGGTTTTGTAACCGTACATTAGGGGTGCACAAGAGGGTTGCTTAAGTGGAATGACCTAAGAATTTTGAGAGAGAAAAGTTTTAAAAGTTAAACGCTGATGCTTAATTTTTAAATGAAATTTGTCTTCTATACTATATATGTTTCGCGTGATTGACTGACAAAGCACAACCTAAGCCTACGTCAAAACCACTGAAGATAGATACATGAAATTTTGAGAATGTGTTCATTATTAAAGGGTATAGAGGTGCACTGATAAAGGGTTCTTCTGAAAATCAACTCTTAAGGGTTGTGGAGTAAACATTTGCACGGAAAATTGAAAAGTTGCTGGATCAACAAATGAAAGCGCTTGATGAAACGGACGTTGACGAATCTAGACTCTGTTTAAATAAATAAACAAACATACAATCGAGACTTATACAAAAATATTCCAACTCATTTTTTATAAAATTTTATGACATATAATTGATGCGATCTCTGATTTTCTTATTTTAATTTTGGTTTTGTTATAATCACCGAATTATTGGTTTTCGAATTGGATTTTGTCTTTTTTATTTTGATTTCAATGCTATTATGCCGTTTTAGATAACTTCAAATATTATGTAATAATAAATTAATATAAACAAATAATATGTTTTCTCATTTAATACGTTTTTTCAACTGGTTACTTTATCGCGAAAGTGTCAGTAATTTCTTCGAATGCAATTTTCTGCTTGTCACGAATTAATTACCGGTTCGACTACTTAGTGATTTCAACAAAGCAAAATTTTATTGTTATTTACGTAAAACTTTAACGTTTTTCAGTAATAATTTGTATTATCAACGCTTTTTCGTTCAAATAGGCGTTATAACTCAACAAGAACTTAATTTTATTATAGATATCATAACCGTAAATATTTATTGACAAACGATTTCTCTTTCTTCATCAAATAATAAAAACACTTCAGAAATTCAGTAAAAAATGTACTACGTATACCTTAGTTAAAGTATATTTAATTTCTAGACAACAATTAGTCATTTGAAACTGTAATTACTTCTATTTTGTATGATATACTTGCTCGATTTATGCGGAAGAGCTACGATAAAAGTATTTGTAAATAAAAGATTTATAAAAATATTTAATATTTGATGAATATAAATTATTGAAATCGTCTACATGGACCGACCCTGATTCTGTAGATGAAGTTTTTTGTCGAATGCATGAGGTCTATTCGCTAGAAGCACACAGCGGGTCAAAAAAGTTTGAAGGTACGGAACTCGTCGAAGAACGGATCAAACTAACCGCCCATGAAAGAATTCAATCGTATAAATAGTGAGATATCCAGAAATTAACTTCAAATTATGGCCTTTTGTGTCTGTACGTCGTTTATCATCAGCCAACTGGACCAGTTTTTGTTTTGTTGTTATGAACTTATGTCAAAGATTTCAAGGATTATTTCTCATGGGAAATTGCCCCCAGTGAGATCTACATTCTGCAAATACTGAAGCTAAAAATTGATCGTGTGGATTATATTGTTCTGAATTTATAAAAACTACTTCCAAGATAGGATAATGTAACTACATATGCAGAGATTAAATTTAAATTATTAACACTTATTCTTCTTTTCTTTTCAGAAAGCACGGTCGGAGATTAACATAAATATAGTAAGAAATAAACATCTAGATGCAAGTGACAACTCCAACGTAAGTAACCTATAAACATTCTCCAAGAATTTACAAACATGATTATTAGATACGATTTTAATCAGAAAATCTGATAACTCTGGAAGAATCAGAATGTTCTAATAGATTATTGAAAGGGTTTGATTTTACAAGGAAGTTACTTCATAAAAAGGGGTACATGCAATAATATACCTCTATGATAACGTTTCGCTAACACGAATGCGTACTTCTTCAGAGGTCCTTCCATCTTCGATGGTGTGGACGCTCGTGCTAGCGAAACACCAACTGACAACGGTTTTTAGGCACGAATGAGCACAGATCAGTTCACAATTAAAATAATTTTAATTTTCTCAGGAATCAATTTTAAATGTTGTAATTTGGTGTAATAGAAAAACTAGGACCACGATTGCTGTATTGTTTGCACAAATTTGAATGTTTTATTTACAAAAGTATATAGAGCGAGCGCCGCTTACTAAGACGTTTCCTAATTCAACAGTTTTTCCAAATAAATCGACTCGATAATATAAGAAACACATTTAAAATAAATTCGTTTCTCTTAAGCCAGTTATTTTTCGCTTTCTCGAGCAATATTTAGGTATGTTAAGAATAAGTAAAAGCTGCCATTATTTGTTTCGTTTGTGGAATGAGCGCGCTATACTTTTTTGCAATGCATAAATTAATTGCTGGTGCAATTGTAGTCGTTGTTTTATTCAGCGGAGCGACAGCCTTTTATATTGTATGCAAATGCCCAACTGAAGTTGTTCGAAAACCTCCGCAAAGCGTTTTCTGAAATATCAAGATTGCAGAAAATACCGTATGTATAAATAATAACGTTTAATGGTGCCTAATAACCAATGCACTATTAATTTATGTTCGTCGACGTACACCACACACCGACCTCTCTCCTTGCTCTAACGTTCGTTTTCACGAACTTGATCTTTACGTCATTTCTTTACTACATCCTAGGTAATTGTTAATGAAAATAAAACGTTGGCAATTCGCCCTTTCAGAATAAAACATATTTAAGTTCCTAACTAAATTTGGTAACTAACTTGGTAACTTTTTAGGATGTGCTTAAGCCACAGTTGGCAGTACTTAACTTTCGCATGTGTCAAGTATTTAGAAGAAACAAGTTAGGTAAAATGTATTTGTATACGAACTCGATGCTTTTATTAAAGAAAATTAAACTTTTACAAAATCCTTTTTCAGAGGGTAATAATTGCTGAATTTCGTGGTTAACTTAGATAACTTCCAATGGTCATAATCATAAAGTCCTCAATACTAAGACTGATTGGACATTCACTTCCACTCTTTCCTATCCAAAATTTATCTTCGCATTTCCTTAAAACTACAACATCGCACATCCTTAACTAGATCCACCTCTACTCCTCGTAACTCCTGTTTCTGCTTCTAATGTGTCTCTAATTACCCCTTGCAATATACAATCTTTAGTTGGTAGTATTTCATTTTGACATGTGTTAGAAACATTAAATGACAAAGGTCAAGTAGGGTTAAATAAAGTGAGGTTAAGTAAAATAAGTTTATTTTAAATAAGAAAAAAGAACGATTTCACAACGTTGTATCAATTTTTGTATCAGTTGAGTAAATCTACTACAGAATTCGAGGGCAATTGCCTAGAATATACAACATATAACTTACAAAGTTAGTTATTTATAAAATATATTGTCAGTGAAACCTTGATCTTTTCAAATTTTATGATTGAAAGGAATTTTTATCGTATTGTTGGTACGACATAATTAATAGCTCAACAATATTTTTACTTATACTGACTTGGTATTGCATTGCATATAAATATTTATGGTACATATAACACAACTTTAGATACATTTAATAGTAGACTAGACAAATAATGGATTTTTATACTAATAGTAAAATGCATTGGTTCGGATTGTGGATATCGCTCTCAATTCATGAATGAAGGCAGAACGTATCATCTCATCTATTTACTTTGTCATTGATTAATAGTTTGCTGGTAAGGAAGAACTTGGAAATTGTCTTAAAATCTTCCAATAAGTCGTGAAACTAGTCGTCCTGTGCTTCAAAAATGAATTATTTGAAACACTTGTAAAGGCATTTAAATGTTAGTTTATTCATTTAGCACTAATGGATTCCCAGGATTTTCAATTTCAGGATTTCCTGACATTTTTGTTGTTTCTGTTGCCATCCAACACAACGAAATGCGTTTATCTAACAATATCTCAGTTTCAATACAGCAAGTTCAGGTGCATCTTGCACTTCCTTGTAATGCGACGTTTCAATAAAAATTGTTCAGCGGGAGCAGATCGTGGCGGCATCTTTGATATCGTCCACTTGCTCACTCTGGAAATGCCTCGCGAGCTCTGCTTGAATAACTCCGGATAAATTGCTATCATAAGAACAAATTAAGCGGACTTTATGACAGGATAATATTAACAATTTCGACGATGTCGAGACCGAGGAGACGACTATGACGTCAGTTTTTGTGCCCGGTGACGAAAGTGAAGCATATTTATGATCCTGTAATATTTGGAATTGTTGAACCGCCGCTCCGACTTATTACTGACTGAACCATGACCACTGCCAGGATCTAATTATAGGCCCATGAATAAAACAATTATTGTAAGTGGGTTTGATTGAGACAATTTTTTATTTTCAATTGCTAAAAATCGAAAAATTCGCCGAGCTTCAGAGACAGAAACTAATTCGTATCGGACGGAATTCTTACCTTTAAGAACTTATAATGAGCAAGGGGGAAATACAAATTTAATATTTCTTAACATTCATTACCAATCACTGATGCTGACTACTGGCCATCTTTTAAATAATACAGTGGTGTATCCTCTTGATGCAACGATTTCATAAGATATTTATGGAATCCTTTAAACTCTACCACCTCATTTCCTCAGATTCCTATCTTTAAAGAGAAAATATTAAACTAAACTGTTACCTAGTAACTAATTAGTCTAATAATGTTTAATAAAATACAGTGTAAACTCTTTATAACGTCACTCGATTTAACGACAAACTCCTTAAAACGTCGAAATTGCTTGACTGGTTGGTTTACATTGTTTTCTATACAATATTACACTCTATATAGCGTCACGCTCACTCTATTTAACGACAAAAATGCGGCATTATAAATCATTAAGCAGTACTTTCTAAGTTGCCGAAATAGATAAGAACTGCAGCTGTGTACGTTGTTGAAGAAGACGATCCTGTCCCTCCACCAAGCATCAAACAAGCACTTGATGCAGCGAAACTATTAAAAAAATACTTTTTATATAATCAAATTGATCCAGCAGTATCTCAAGATCTGAGTAAGATACGTAACAAAATACAATTAAAATATTGGAGCAGCAAAAAACATCAGACGAAGATAACAAGCTATACGCAATGTATGAATAATAATGTTCGTGTGCAAAATGTGTACTATATAGGTAAATGCATATTATTATAGAATAGTAAAATAATATCTTTTATTTCTCTCCATTTAACGACCACTCTTTATAACACCGAAAAATGTTCATTCCCTTAAGTGTCGTTATACAGAGTTTACACTGTACTAGATAAAAAATTTAGTTGGTCAGCCGTGCCTTCTAAGTATGTTTTTTTAAGGAAGAAACCTTAAATCGATAATAAATCAAAAATTCATCAGAAATCTATATTTTAATATCACTACATAATTAGGATTTGGTTCAGATCCAGTTTGGTTTTTTATTAGAAACCATTGTAAAAGTGATAGGTACTACAACAATGTTTTTAATAATAATAATAACGAGTGGATATTCTGTGAAAATGCTTATAGGTAATTATCTAACGTAATTCTACTTCAAATTTTTTGTGTTTTTAATTTTAATTATTATATGTATAATTTGAATTGTTGTAAAAAAAGTAGCTCCGGTTGGAAACAAAACGTCTTTGCGTTCTCAAAGTAGATTTTATTTATGGTTTATAGGCACGAAGAACAGAAATACAGCATAACATTTTAATTTTCTTAATTGGTACCAATCGTGTTACTCACTTTAGATACTTTCAACTTAATTATTTTTCGTTTCCATAAAAATGGGTCCATTTTGTGTAGCTGTATGTTTGTGTATGATATGAGACAAAAAAATTAACGGCTAATGTAAATCATAAACTAATAAAATTTTAAAAACCAATGTCCAAAGAAAAAAAAAAACGAAATTTTCGAGCAATAAAAGCAATTATGCACCTATTTATTTTATTGCATTTTTATGATCATCTAACAATGGATGGTGAGTAATAAAACTATAAAAGAAATACAGCCTCTAACGATTCCAAATAAACAGCTTATAAAAGCGATGATTAGTAGGTATACTTGCCCGTGTAATGATTAATAGTTGAAAACACGTAATGAACCTTGTTAATTGAAAGTCTCTGCCTAATATTGCAAAATTTGCCAAGGTTCGTTACTACAACAAAACATACTTCTTATTTTTAACGTTAAAAAAGAGCGCCTAAAAACCACATTATCATAAAAGCCAGTTTCTCAAAAAAGGGAATGACCTAAAAGTAAAGTCTGGCTCGCTTACAGTTTAATAAATTAGGTAGTGCCTCAAAAAAATATCAAATAACGTCCATGTTATTTCTGATATCCATCAATCCATCAATGGGTTTAGTTAAGAAATTAATGCATATAAACCTAATCACTTTGTAATTCATTAAGTCTCGAATTGCACGACAAACAATTAGATAATTTCGTAGAACATTGTTTAAGTGTTCTTTTGTTTCGAATAGCGCCCACTTGTGTCGTTTAAATAAAATATTAATCAATGTTTCAACACCCGTAACGTTAAAAGCAACAAGAACAACGGTTACAAGTTGTTGATCCATTGACATTTCTCCGTTCTATTTTCGGCCGCAATTTCTGACAGTCTACAGCACACACTCGGAACGAAGAACAGAATGACATATAATGAGTATTCCCGAGTATTTTCCAGGGTAAACGGAACATTATCGAAACGTAGAAACATCCTTCAACTTTATTAAACGATTAAGTTACGGATCATACTTGCCGTCGCCAAGAGAAATTTTATTTCCGTCTGTTAATGTAAAACTTATTACTAAGATTGCTTACAAGTATAAGTATGTAAAGATGCAGGTAACTTTATCTAATCTTTACTCATTTTCTGTTTTACGATAGAGTAACCTTTCCATTTGGTTATGATAAATGTATCGTGTCGATTGTAAATAATTTAATTGTTCGACGTCTTTCTTATTGTAGAAGATGTTTCAACGTGTTAGTATACGTGGTACCGTGCCTGCCTAACAGTCCGTTCAATTCTTTAGGTCCTATCTAGCATCGCGGCCGAGGTATTATATTACTTCTGGTTTTGAAGAATATTATGGTACCACTGCACTTCATAAAATTTGATATTTATGAACAGCATCGTTTAAGAATGTGGAAACAGGTTTATGCTCGAGAAGTAATCGGCAATGTGTGTAAGTTTAATGACAAACGATGAAGAAAAGTTTAGGAAATGTACGGAATAAGAAATTAATTGTCCAAAATATCTTGCGAAACAGGTTTGAGTTTGAGCAGAAATTAACTTATCATATAAAGTTAGGTAAAAATTGGTAATAAATTGAGACATGCCAATAAGTTCTTTAAAAAACAGTTTTTGGGAATAAAATGTTTGAAAACAAGACAGAACTAGGAATAAATGCATGTAATCAAAGCTTACATTTATGGAATTTTCTCAATCTCACTTAATCCATTGGTGAAAAAGGAAGAGGATTGACCAGTGAAAGTAATTTAACATATAATAAATAACCTTTAGAATTCTAAATGCCACCGATTTTACTGTTTTGAAAAACATACCAGAGAAGGGTATTTGCTTCAGATTTGACAGTTGTCTACTTCAATTTTGAGGAAAATGTTGATGAAGAAATTCTCGATTGAAATACTTTTATTTCATCAGACTTCTTATTTAAAGAAAAAGTGCCAGATTAAGACACTCATATCCATCATACTAATAAAGGCTTGAAAGTATAGTTTGATGTGATTGATTTTCTTCTGGTTTTCCATGGAAAATTAAAGGAAATGGCTGAATTTTCCCATTTTCATAATTTTGAGAAGTGAACCAACGAACATTGAAATTGTTTTCCCCAAGTTTATGACAAGAGTTGAGGAAAATTTTCCAAGACTGGGTCAAGTTTTTCCGACCAATCTAGAAGTATCCTTTAGAAATCTTGGATACGATGGGCTTCCTTTCAAATGTCCCTAACAATGAATATTGTGTGATTTTTCTGATGGTGCTCGTGGAGATAGTGTCTCATGGATGTTTGAGGTCTCAAACGACTTACCGAGTACTCCTGCGGTTCCGGCCGCTCCAGAGGCCGTCGTCTCTTCGTCCTCCAGGAGTCGAATGGGTCTGGCTTGTTTGCGCCGTGACATGACTTACACCACTACACAAGTCCACTCACAACAGTAGTTCACCGACGATGAAGCCGATTTTTTTATTAACAAAAAGAACTAGAAACTGTTACTGTACACATGGTGAGTGCACCGTGCACCACGTTCGTTGGTCACGACGACGACGCTCAGACGAAGACGCTGACGACGTCCACGTTATTATTATGACGGATACGATTGTAATGATGATGATTATGATGATGTTCTGGTCTCATGTCTTATGAGGAGGAAATGCCGCGATTGGTTGGGCGCGTGCGAGCACTTCGACGCCGAGATGCTGTCTGTCCGACGGCGCTGCCGCCGACTGGTGGGGGGCCGGCGCTGGGCGGCGTCGTCGCTACCCTCGGACCGAGTCGGATTCACTCGCGCATCGGCATCACTTGCACCAAGCAAGCAGCTCCTGCTGCTCTGGCTCTTCTTTCTATTTACTCCTGCTGCTGATGCTCCTCAAATCCCTTATCATACAGGATTCATCCACCACCTATTAATAATGATATGACATAGAGTCTTGATTATGATTCTCTATCATAGCTCGAAAGGATCACGCGCGCATGAAGAATAGTGTGTGCCACAGGGGTCCTAACGGGGACCTTTATTATTTCGTTCAGCGACAGACTGAGAGATGCGTAGGTCTCTAAGTGCAACGCGTGGGCGAATGACTGTATCGACAGGACCCGAGTGATGGACAGACTAACTGACTCACTGAGTGTCTTTCTTGAACGTCCGGATTGCCGTGCGGCATTTGACTAAGTGACGCTCACCACGGACCTGCCCAGGTCCCGCCTCTTACTCACCTGGCGCGAAGGGAAGGGTCTCTCTTTCTCTCTCATTTATCCGTCTCTTTCTCTCTTCATCCGTAGTGTTTTACCTATTCAATTCATAAATCACTGATGATATTAGTGGAGTATCTTAATGTTATTCTGACACGGATTAACGCAACTATCAACCGTCAAAGATATTGCTTGGGAGGCGATCATGATCACGACGATGATGATGATGATGATTTGGATTGCGTTACGAGTCACGAAAACAGGGAGGTGGTCCCATCACAATAATTTCTCTTATTGTGTTCATTTTGCTTACGAATTGCTTCAGAAAGCTTCTTCAACTTGAAGAGATTTTTGTTTCGTATCTGACCCTCATAAATAGTGAATTAAGACGACTCTCCTATGACGGAATCCCCAAAGCTTAAAAGTCACACGAATGTAAGGATTCCATTTGCACCTAATAAAAGTTTATCAAATAAATTCACCGTGGCTTACTGTTATGAATACTAGAATGTGTCAGTCATGGATTCAGTATGGACCGACTAAAAGCAACCCTTCTGGTTTGCGGTAGTGGGTGCTGACTTAATACAAGACTATTTAGGGAGCGTGCTATCAGTCCCGAGGGCCGTTCGCACGAGGACGAGACGCGCCAGATTGTCGAAGTCACACTCCTGTGTTTACATATAACTATAAGCGATGACGCAACTTGCATTTCTACTAGTCGTTATTACATACTGAAATTGATCTTCGTGTTTGTATTGGCACGACAGAGTAAGCAAAGTCTTTTGATGTTCGTTGTATATATTAAGCAAATTGAACTGGATCCACTCTTATTACGCATACTACCGCGACGTAATGAAGCACAGCCCTCGAAATGATAATGATATCTATTTTGTCATATGCTTTAAGAAACAATGAAATGACGAATTATGATAGATGTTCCAAATCATGAATTATCTATTTGGAATACATGAGATATATCTGTAGACTTTCAATAAATGAAGATTGAGGATTCAGTTGATATTTCCCCCTTAAGCGTTTGGATCATCGGAAATAGTATTAGTAGTAATTTTTATAGATCCTAAGGATGGGTTTCTTGTCATAATTTTAAATAATTCGTGTCGAGCACCTCCACCATAAATGAAAAAGTTTTGTTTTCATTTTTTAAGAAGAGTTTTATTGTACCAAAAACTTAAAAATCCTTTTATGGATGAATCTAAGAATATAAATTAGTCAATTGATGGCAACTTCATAGCAGGCACTACGTCTAGTACAAGTCAGCTTAGAATTTAAGCAATTTGGCTTTGTAGAGTAAGATAAAGTCAAAAATTCGCTAATACTTTCGGATAATCTTTTTGGGATTTTTCTTTCCCACCAGTTGCTAGTGTTGGTGAGCGGACAGTCCTTCAGAAATACACTGGGGAGTAAGGCGGAAGGCTCCTTGTAATGTCCTTTTAGGAATCATGGTGGTTGAATAGTTGAAGTGAGAACGATGAGTCGGACGTGAATTGAAGACAGAATAGAAATGAAATATTATCTGCTGACTATTATTATATACTGCCCCAGAAAATCGCGGAGAAACTTGGACCAGGACAGGCAGATCCGAAATTGAACCGGTGATCTAAAAATTAAATGTATGCCTCTAGGTCATACCGCTATTGGTCACGCAACTCAGTTTATTTACAGCATAAATTACACAAAAAAATATTATTTTAGGGATTAAACAATAAGGATATTCGTTTTAGAAGTTGATTTTCAAAATTTTTATTTTCAGTAATTCTCTTGGAAGAAGAATTTTCTTCTCTGGTCGTGCGCCCGTCTGTAAGTGGACTTTTGACGTAAATCGTGCAAAGTACAATCCTGTTTTTGTGACTTCTCTAAATGCACATTATGTTCCTGTCAGATTAAACTATGTTTATGTGCTAAGCGCGTATGTTTTACCTATAATTGCCTACCCACACACATAGATAAGTGCATTTACCACCGTTTTACTTTGAAGACTGATACAAAAAAACCCTAATTGCAAACTTCATGTTACCGGCAAAACTCATTCTCCTTTTCTACCATTACCAAGTTTTCAAAGAGTAGGTACTTAGTCTGTAGATAGTGTTTTATACAAAGAGCGCACACTCCAGATTATTTGCGGAATTCTCTTTCTGGTTAATATAGGTATTATTTGCTGTTTTTTAGGGTTTCATGTAACTGACAATACGGAAACAGAACCCTTGCACCACCGAGTAATTGTCCTTTCTTCTCCTTGTCTTATTAGGAAGAGCTATTAGTAGGTATCAAGTTGAATTTAATATGAAACATTATTAATAAACTGTTTGTTCCAGTACTGTTGTAAAAGATTCATGCTTCTAGCATAATCCAGTAAAATTTGAAATTTTGACATGAAGGAAATTCGCAAAGCTACATCAAACGAAAAAGTCAGAAAAATAGAAATTTTTAATTCTCTTTGAAATTAGTCAGATATGTGACAATAATTTTGTTTTTTCTGCGTATGTAACTAAAAATAAGTGTTACTAACAATATGTTCTAGGTAAACATTCACGGTTAAGATAACTTAAACTTTTGTTTAATTACATAAAATGGTAAAGTGTTAAACGAAAACATTCATTAATATACCCACTATTGTTATGCTAAAATGACTTAATGATCTATTTTGGTAGACATTTCGTGGCACCCCTGAAATAAGGGTTTCCTGTTCAATTGTACCATTTTGACGAGAACGATCGCTATTATTAGATTTAAGTAATTTTCTCCGACAGTTGTTGAAATTTATCTTCAAAACAAAAGCATTTTGGGGTTCGTAGACGCTATATTTTTGTTATGTTACGAATGAGACAGGGAAGAAATTCTGAACTCTGGCTTGAGAGGCCATAAAACTGTTCTGAAATAGACGAATTATCTTTCAAAAGAATCTCTTACTTAAACGGATTTTTACATTCGACATTTAAAAACGTCACATATAATTGTAAAAAATAACGTCCACATAAATTATGATTTTCATAAAAAAGAACATGTCATGTGTCATGCATTGTAAAAGCAATTTTATTTTCTATGAGTTATTTTATAATTCGAAAATTGTTTCTTTGTTTTCAATGGTTTTAATGGCTTTTCTAATGAATCGTTGACGAACATTTAACAAAATATTTGTTGCTCTTTATTTAAGGAATATTTGTTGTGAGCGACTTCAAATTAGTAAAGGTTGAAGGTTTAAATATTTACTATATACCTACTCGTAATTTCTATTTTGGGCGATCAGGACAACTTCCTAAAGGGGTGAATTGTGATAAGGATGGGGAAGGAGTCCAAACAAATTATTTTAAAATTTTAATATTTTTTTTTATTTGCGATTCCCTGTTGTATTATTGATAGGTATCCAAATAACTGCAGTAGTCTAAAGTAGCAACAGTAGCGACTAGGGTTGCCACCTTTGCAGGCTTTACATAAAGTATTTCTCGACTAAAAGGTTCAAAAAAAAGTACTCAGCATAAAAATAAAGTATTTTATTTTTTGTTTTTAAAAACATATTTTTTGTTACACCTAGCAGCCACTAACAAACTAACACTGTCGCTCTTAAATACATTAATAGCCTCTAAACATGGTAAACAAAGATTTAAGTAAACTAAAAGTTCATTTTTCATTAGTTTTAATGAAACTTTATTCCTGTCGTCCCGCCACTTTGCGTTCATAACAGAGAATACTCTTTCTGTAAATGCTGAAGTGGCCGGAACGGACAGCAAAAGTGACACTACTTTGAACAGATTTGGGAAATCAGGTTGTTCCGTAAATATGGCTTGCCATTTTTCTGTGCAATATTATTGATGTAAAAGTACTCTGAATTTCGAATAATCGCTTACAAAATTACGATGTTTACTTAAGGCCTTAAATAAAGTATTTTTGCGTACTTTATGTGTCTTGTAAAGTATAACGTACGCACAGTCGAAATAGAGTACAATACTTTATAATAAAGTACGGGTGGCAACCCTAAATGGATGGCTCATGCGACAAAAAAAGTTTTCAATTTTAATTTTCTTGCTAGTAATTTGTTTCGAGATACTTCTTGTTTTTGCAATTCCCTGTTGTATTATTGATAAGTATCCAAATAACTGCAGTAGTCTAAAGTAGCAACAGTAGCGACGTAGTGAGCGAAATGCTACGTTCGAGTATGAATCGACATAGTATAGCGCGTGAGGAGTGCGAGTAAGCAAGGAAATCGAGTCGAGCGAAGATGCAAGCCAGCGATTTAACCGTTGACGTTACAATAAAAGATTTTAATACCGGAGATGCAGCATGACTTTCCGCGGAAGTTATCCAATAAATCTGTCAGCGTAGACAAGCGTCTGGGCATGCAAATGTCCTTATGATATTTGGTTATTTCTTCTGTTTCATTCCCGTCCGCGCTCTGTCTGTTTGAGAACGAACAGACGGACGAACGGACGTTGATAATGGATGAGCATCGGCTACTATAAAGGGAGACCGCGGAATCCAGACCTGTTGACGGACACGCAATATTGTTATGGAAATATTAATACCGGCCAAGTTTCCTTTCTCTCTCGTCGGACGACAGGAGAACGGTGAACAAGGACAGGCGATCATAAATCTGCCGGGCAGCGATATGACGGCTGCTGACGTTTTTTCTACTTCTTCGCGACCGCTTCTGCGAGCAGGTTTTCTCTAGACAAAATCGACGATTATTTTACATTAGGATCGAAAAGCCATTGTCTCCACTTGAAGGACCTTGGAACGGCGGTAACAATGGAAATACTACGACGTTCGCTTATTTCAAAAATTCGAATACAAGGGCATTTATGAAAAAATAAAAAGACGTCGGATACCGTGAACCTATATATCCTATAGATTATGCACAAACTAAGGGAGCTTTTTTCCGCACTATTAGTTCTGAAGGGAATTAAGTCTAGTCCTTTGACGTTGCGTACGGTTCTACAAAGGTAGATCCAAAGATGATCTAATTAACCCAGGAAAATTTTTACTCAAAAGGAAACAACAAAGAAAAAACATGAGTGTAATTTGATCTAAAGAAATAGTGGCGCAAAGAAAAGCAACAAGTGAAATCGGTACAAGGATAACGAAAACTTTCAGGTCTTTGGTTATATATGGCAATTTCTCAACAGAACTTATAGTTATGTAAATGAAAATGGATAGACGTCATAAAACATCATTTGTAATAGGTAATTATAAGGTCTAAATAAATCCTTCAGTCATGAAGACACAACTTTTAAGGACGAACATACGTTCTGCAGTAAATGGGTGTGTTCAGGCCAGGGTACATTTACCTGCCTTTTCCTTGAATCATTAAGTTGAAAATTCAAAAATATTCAATATATTTTGGGTTTGTACAAATATTATATGTATCTGGTTTGGGTGTAATTTTAGGGTATCGACCTTTGCAGGTAACAATATCTTTAAGTTACTTTATCTTCAAGTATTTAAATAATATTAGAAACCAGTTGGTTAGCACCTTCACCCCTTCCTCTATCAGGGTGGAGATTATGTTATAAATAGGCTGACACAACTCATGATAACAAGACAACAAAAAAAAGAACAATTAAGTAAACAACAAACAACAATTAGTAGCATTAGTGTATTAAAATCATCAAGTTCAGGGTCTTCAATATATTTGTAGTAATAACTGTATATTTGTAAATAAATATTACTAAGTGCAGTTATTCGTGTTCTTCATCAGTGAGGCAAAGTATTTGCACTTACAATCCTTTATAAAAATTCGTGTGCTCCCTCATAGGAGAAAGAAGTGGCGCGGCAGCGGCAAAATAAATAAAAACAGGGTGTGCTGCTGAAGGAAGGGATGTTTCACAATTGACAGCTTGTTTATAACCAATCGAGATTCAGGCCACATTTTGGAACACGGTTTTAATGATTGTTGATCATGATGGAAATGGGCAAGACGTTTTACGTTTAAGCACACCGCATCTAGGCAAAGAAATGTAGAGAAAACGTCTTCGAGTCGGTTTTGGTTTTTGGCGGCGAATGCTTACAAGTCGCGGTACACGGCCTCCTGGTGGGCTCATTCTGCTAGGTGTTCGTTCTCACACGGGCGCATTCCCGGTTCGATCGGTGAGCAAAATAAATAATTCATGTGCCCACGGTTGTGCAGAAGCTACGAAAGAAGAGCCTGGCCGAGAGATGGTAGAGAATGGAAGAGAGGCAAAATATGAAAGCGAAGCGAGAGGCATGCGTTTTTCGGGCTATTATTGCGACGAGTTATGCGCCTCGCGGCCGTCGATATCGCGCCCAGGCGATCTAAACCGCACACGTGTCCGTGCTACAGATCGTCATAACTGCCGCGTAGAATGACGATATGACCGACAGAAGGAGGTCCGGAACGGAAAAAAGACGCGACTGACGGACAAGAGGCGGCATTCCTCGCGCCTGCCGCGATTTCACATGGACGACACGCTCCGACTCTGCTTGTACTTACATGAAAGAAGCGCGCGACCAAAAGCGGTGGCCGTATCGCTAATAGTTTTTCTCTCGTGGTCATAGAAAGACCTACCACGACATCCGAAACTTGGTAGTTTACGGGGGAAATTCGTTTCAAATATAACAAAGGTTCATTCATCTGTTTTACTATTCTTAAAAGCGATCTCTTTGGAAAACTAACGGTCATGTGTTATAGGTCAGGAGGGTGAGCTCTATCGATTGGTAACAGTTTTCGTTTTCCACCGGAAATAAACCATTTATCCAGAATTTTAATTTTAAGGTCTCATAATTAATTACTCATACCTCACACAGTAGCGTACGAATGAAGGACTAAGTACTTGGATCCCTCTCTCTCTCTCTCTTCTTTGTTGTTTCATGGGTAATAACACCTCAAATACCCAAGAATTTTATTATACCTGTCATTGAATAGAACGTTGGAAGTATCGTAAACAAAATTTATATGTTTAACAGTGATTCAGGTACTTCTACTTCCTGTGGGTTTTATTCCAAAATATTTTGCAATCAGTTAGATAAGTGTGGAGAATTTGATATGATATCTCTTTTGTTAATTTAGTTGTTTCGTTCTGAACCCTTATGTAAAATTAAAATCTTTTCCATAATTCTTATTTTCAAAATTTTGTATGGGCTCATCCGTGTAGGTCTATTATATCACTGCTCCTTTGACACAAGAGGTGATGAGCGTTGTTTCTTTCTTCTACAGGTACCTACTAATTTTGGTGTACAGTAAAATCCGCTTATAATGACATCGAAGGGAAATGACAAATACGTCATACTCAACGGGCGTCATACAAAGCATAGTCTTAGAAAAAAACAACTTTTTATTTTGGCTAGTTTTTTAGTTTAATAGAGAGAAAAACTACAAATTGTATATATTTATTAACAGAAAAAGAAAAAAAAAAGATGAATTGTAATATCAATATACATAAAAAGGACCAAAATAATGAGCGAAAATATTAATATTAATCATTTGGGTCACACTACAGCCGGATATGATTTCTTGAAAAGAATCAGTCATAATAAACGATATGTCATTTAATACATAATACCTATTAGTAGCATCCTCTGTCTATGCAATTGTTTCAATTATTTCTGTCTCCATTATCTCGCGGTATCAATTGTGACGAAATGCACCCTTGAATTGCTTCGGTAATGATTCACCGATCACAGTGCGGCATACCCTGCCCATGTATGTGCATTTAAACAAACTACATCGCAGTACACGTTGTACGTGTGGTTTTTTGTTTTAATGTTGTAACAAGAAAATGCCGGTATATATAAAGGCCAGCAAATAAAGTTTAATTAAGAAACCGATCGTCTGTCTAGTGGTCGTAGAGAGAGAGGTTCAACAACAACGTTGCACTCATAAATGAAAGAAACGTGCGTTTCTATCAAGCCTGATGACAACAACCATAGCGGCCAGAAAAACATTTAACAATTTATTTATCGGCGTTGTCACCACAGGCGTACATCGCACATTTTTACAAGAATGTATCATAACAGTCTTGTGGCGTTTCTTTGACTTTTTGCTTGCATCAACGATTAACGGATCAATAAACGCTCTCTGCCTACGTGAACATACAGAAAACACATCAAACTCCACTGTTTGGTACCTACAACAGGACGTCCATTGGTAGAAATAACAAAACTGTTCCTCATGGTAAAAAAAAGATCGTACCTGAGTCTGCATTATGCTTACTCTATTGATTATAATCAGAAACTTGTGGTGTTGTTTCATCATCATAAAGTCGTCAGTCCTAAGACTGGCTGGACACTTACTTCCATGCACTCTTTTCTATTCTGACCAATCTTGACATTTCCCCAAAACTAGAACAACCCACATTCCTAACTATTTGCGAACAGTAATCTAATCTAGGTCTGCCTCTACTTCTCCTGTTTCTGACTAGACCATCATGCCTGAGAAGGTGTCCTACCAACCTATCTCGCCTATTTCTAGTCGACTTCCGTAGAGTCCTCAGTTTTCTTTTCATTCTAATACCTCTTCATTTCTAACCTTTTCTATCCACGGTATCCTAATAATTCGCCTGTAACATCACATTTTGCACGGTTCTAACCTTTCTTTTTCCGCCGCGCCCACTGTCCATGTTTCGCACCCGTATAACGCCGAGCTCCAAACATACACCTTTAATAACCTTTTTCCAATTTATAAATTAACAGTTGGCGAGCATAGAAGTGACTTATTATTAAAGGCGACTCGACCCTGCGCTATCCTCTGGTTTATATCCCTAGAACTCCTTCCGTCCTGAGTTATCTGACTTTTTAGATACCTAAAGTCAGTCACTTCTTCTAATTTTTCGTCTCCTATCTTTATATTCACTCATTCCCTGCTTTTTCTTGCCTTACCAATATTTTTGCTTTACTTTTATTTATTTTCATACAGTTTTAAGAATAAAACTCGGTAAGTGTGTCATTTTCGACTAATAATGGTAAATTTTCTCGAGAACAGAACAAGAAAAGTAGCGCTGTTTGTTCGGTAGCATCATTTTGTGTAGATCATAAGACAATAGCATTAAACAAAATCATGATTTATTTTTAATGGATGACTATTACTATTCGACATGGTATATTTTCGCCATTTTTGTTTTTTTTAACTATTTAGTGTTGACTATTACGGTTAACATGTTTTGTTTCCTTAAAACTTGCGATTTTACAATTACACTAATGTCTTGTTACATAATATTGCTAATTATTTGTGTGGTTGGTACGTTTTATAATTAAAATATTAAGAAACTGCAGACCGTATTAATGGTCGTTATTTAGCGATAAAAACGGAATTATGTAATATTTTTTTGACTTGAAGGAAATAAATGAATAAATGGCGAACTGTGGGAGGTACTAATGGTGCCCTGCATGGATGACAATGACAAGCGTTTACTGCTGGAATTAACAAAAAAAATTCCGAGATACTAACAACCGTCAGAGTTACTTCCTCATTATTCCGTGTAACTTAGTTCAAACACGTGGCTGTAATCTTTTCTGCATTGTTGCACTTTCATTTGGCAGTAGGCCCCGTTTTAAAAACCAACGTTTCAATCTTCCGTCAGTGACAATTTTTTTGGACCGGCAAATGTTAGGCGTGAACTGTAAACGTTTTTAACAGGTAGAAATATAGAAATCAATGAAGGTCAAGGTGTATGTCATTCAAATTTACCTGTACGTCGCGACTCGCCTAGAAAGCATGCCACTCGATCACTGTAAATCCCATTGGTCCTTTTTAACCCATTCTTCATTCATTTTCGAAATTCCTTTCAATCCTTTCATATGGATTGTTTCGTAAAATCGCACTGAAATTTAAAAACCCGCTCGCAACATCGCACGCCGCATTTGTCTTTCGGAACTTGGGAATATAAACTTCGGTCCGGGCGCGACAATGAGCCGGTGAATATTTCTATAAAAATATCCATATAAATAATTGGAGGAATGGTGTCCTGAGCGAAAAGAATAAGGGTATACGTATTGTAGTCAGGATAGAGGATGTCCGTGGCAGTCACACCACAAATCACATACCGCGGTCGCCGCCAGTGTTCGTCGTATACACCGATGCGGAGGCCCAATGCAGTGTCCAGTCGCCATCCGAGCCGCGGTTTAGATCCGTGTGACCGAATCCTGTTTTAGACTAAATGTGAACATAAATTTGTATTATATCGGGCAGGACCCAATTAGATGAAATTCTGTTGCAATGTTGTTTTTGGAAAGTCTCAAAAAGATCGTCGATCTTCTACAACTTTTTGGGAAAAAAATAATTTATATATCTTACTTCACATTATCCTTCTATTGCTTAAGTATTTGCATACTAACATGGTTTTGTTTATGATGTGCACGTTTGCAAAGTACCTACTAATGGAGTTAATGTACAAATCAACAAATATTTTTGAAACGTAAATATACGATATATCTAAGTTACTAAAATTCTTGGTCCAAACGTCTAAAAAAGAGAAAAGTATACTTTCCATTAATCTTTTAAAGAAAGTAAGAGCGATACCGAAGATCGAAAGAAATTGAAATTCATTTATAGTAAAGTCATCAAAATCAAACCCCTAAAACAACAGATTTTTTTAAAAAAATTGGTTTTTCTGTTTCTTTTTTATTAAAAATTTATTTTTTTGATTATACAACAAGATTTTTGGAGTTATGTTTATAAATTTCTAAATTTATTTTCTTTTTGTTTTCGTTAGGCACGCATATATTTTTGATAACAATATTAATGCAATAATTTTTAACACGTTCGATACAACGTAAGTATTTTTCTGTTTTTACGCCCCTTTTGATCGTTATAAGAGCCTTTTTCCTTTTTATAACGTTTTAATAACACAGCTACTTTTAAATACACAGGTTTTATACTTTTAGTGACATTAATTGGACGTGCTTCATTGTAATAAAGGCTTTAAGTACAACGTTACATGAATGCGTCTTAATTATCTATTAATGTTTTTAATTACCATTTATTACCAGTCGTAAGGCAGGTGTTTAACTAGCTAAACTATGAAAGTGGTGTGTTTTATCGTGCAAGATAGAAAAGTTTGAAGAACATTCTGGAGAATATTAATTTTATGTATCTCATAACTCGGAATGGTTACTCATCTATTAAAGCAATTTGGGGTAAATGTAAGATGCGAGCACTCATATGCCGAAGATAAAAATGTTCAGTCTCTCAGAGTCTCTGAAAGCGAGACTCGAGTCTCCGTCTCTCATCAAGTCTCTCTGGTGTCACTGAGAGAGACTGACGGGAGACTATCAAAAAAACTGTTTAGCGTCTCTGAACGAGAGACTCGGGTCGCTAATAGAGAGATCCTCATTTCGTATCCAGTCTCTGAACGAGAGACTCGAGTCTCTGAATTTTTCAGTTTTATTCATTCAGTCTATCTGTGAGAGACTCGAATCTCTGAACGAGATACTCGAATCTCTCAATAAGTGGTATCTCGATAGACATGGTTAAAATTATATAGGTTTAACATATTTCAGAGATCCCAGTCTTTCTACGAGAGACTCGAGTCTCTCAATTTTTCAGTTTTATTCATTCAGTCTCTCTGTGAGAGACTCGAATCTCTGAATTAACAATTTTATCGTTCGAGTCTCTCATACAGAGACTGTGAGAGATCCATAAAAACACCTAGGCAATAACTGATAGGCTATGAAAGACTGTGAGAGACGCTGAAAGACTCTGAAAAACTGTGAGACTGAAAATTTTTGTCTAGAGATGTAGAATTAAACTATTCAAATTTTCTGTGCTCTCAAATGATGACTATTAGGGAAGACAGTTGGAAAAAGAAGGAATGAAGAAGTGTATCTATTGTCTACTTCTTTTATCCATGGGAATAGTATATATATTTCGCTTCAAGGGAAGAAAGTGCAGCAATATCTCCCTGGTATTGATTGTTTTTATATTTTTATAGTTTCCTGTTAATGCAATGCATCCCTTAAGATCGTCCCTTTAAACCTTATTCGAACGAGCCCAAGATTGGAAAAATCCATTGAGATGAGCATTGGATTGATATATATGAAAAGTTTTTTTTTATTATTGTCGTTATCGTTCCACCTGTAAGCATTTGGACGCGATCAGTTTTCTTCATACATCCACCCTATAGCGTATGGTAACGATTGTTTAGATTTTAAAACCACCTCAATCGTTTCGAACCGGCAAATGGCACCGTCACGACTGAGTCTCATTATTAAATGTCGATCCTCTCGGCGAAGTGAACGAGAGAGAACAAACAAAGGGTTCTTCATATATGTTTATTAGGAAGGACCGCTATAAATTAACATTGATTAGGGCCGTGTGATTATATCTGATTGTCCCCGGGATGACCCATAAATAATGTCGCTGTACCTGCGTTTCGGACAAGATAACGCCGACAGAAAAGCAAAACACTGTCTCCAAATCGCGCTGATTAATAGCCCATAAGTGCATCATTTTCTACGTGGTCGTTTCGTCTTCTGTGGTTTTTGCCAAATATCTATTTTACTTCCATTTCACCAATAAATAACTTTAGTGAATGGATGAACGAAGATTATCAGGTATTTCCCGATTAGCTACCTACATTGCAAAGTACAAATTAATACAGATTTGAATTTTAATCCTTTTAATACTTAAAAGTGTTATTTGTTTGTATAGTATTGCTATTCGTTATGAATTCTGAAAATTTTTGCAATATGCTTAATAGCATTAGAAAGAAAGCAGCAAGAAATAGACTGTGTACAAAGTTGGTGCATCTAATTGAGTGTTTTAATACTTTTTTTTTTAATTATAATTTCTATTAGAAACAAATATAATAGTAGATATAATACCTCTATTCTATTTACCATCACTTAATAATGTAAGTCTGATAAAATCCAAGTCGTTTACAAATCATTTTAAATTATTCATGTTCGTAGATTTAAATTAAAAGATTATTGCAAGAGGTTGAAAACGGTCTATTAATTCATTCTGCACAAAGGCAAAATATTGCAAGCTGAAGCAAACTTTTGGATAGTAAGACATTTAACTTGTCAAAGTGATCATTAATTTTCTTTAACACCTGACGATATAGATTGTCCGAAGAAGTGCAATATTCATCAGTTTTCTTGACGTTTAAGGATCATCCTTTACATAAGTCATTATTGTTAGAGATAATTTATAGTTAAACTGACCTAAATACTCAACAAAACGGGTGTACACGGTATTTACCTGTTCATTTTTGCCTTTTCCAAGAAGAATAGCCTCAAGGTCAACTGAAATTTCTGTAAAAATGTGTTGGATTACGAATTGGTGTAAATTTGGTGCGAAATATTCTAATGACGTCCTAGCAGTACGTCTATTCCGCCCGGAGTATTTTTAATGCCATTTTTCAATTGATTATATCCTTTGCAAAACTATCAGTACCTAATACATACCACATCCGGTTCGATATCATACAAGTAACGTCTGCATTCCGTTCGGCTCATCCTGCAAAAGAATTGCGTGTGGAACAGAATAAATGCACCCTTTGAGACACTTTCTAAGCTGGCAGATTATTTACAACAGGTAATCTGGCTGACAAAAGAGATCGGGGAATATTCACGTCGAAACGTGCTCTGTAATTACCGTGAAGCAGATATTAGTCTTCCAGAAAACGTAAAATACACTTAAATTTTATGGACTGATGCCCTTCTATGCTACGATGAATATCTGCCTTAAATTTTAGTACCTGATTAATGTCCAGGTATTGTTTATTCTCACGAATGAATTAACGTGGCAGAATTAAATTTATAATATCTGTTTCTTTTAGAGGTTACCAATTAACTTATTGTATAATGTTATTGTGGTACATTCTTAATTAAATAATTAGGGCAGATAGACACACGAATAATCTTATAACGGTTCCGTTTTTCATTCGGACGTGCGGAACCCTAAAAACGATAATTTGATCGGGTTCTTAAAAAAAAAACGGGTTTTTGACCACTCAAAACGATGCAACTTACAATTCTCGGACGATAACATACGAGGGTGGATTGATAAGTTTCCGGCCTAACCAAGAGATGACGCCACTAGGCCTACCTTGAGGTGACATTCTATAGTACCATCCTTGGATAGCTTGTAGCTATAGTTTCAGCCCGATCTCCTTGCTAGTGTAGGTTTGACAGCACGCTGAACAAGACGCCTCTGTGGTTTTCGTAAAAATGGAAAAGCAGGAAAATCGTGCTGTCATCAAATACTTTTATTTGAAGGGGTTAACGCCGAAGGAAATTAAAAAAGAGATGGACTCAACACTGGGGACATCCTCCCCGTCATATTCAACCGTTAAGCAGTGGGTTTCCGAGTTTAAAAAGGGTCGTGTGAGCACCTCTGATGGGCCTCGCTCAGGACGCCCCGTTGAGGTCACAACTCCAGATATGATCGAAAAAATTCATCAAATAGTGCTGGGAGACCGCAGATTGAAAGTGCGTGAGATAGCTGAGACCTGTAAGATGTCATATGAACGTGTGCAACATATTTTGCACCAACATTTGCATATGGAAAAGCTCTGTGCAAGATGGGTGCCGCGTTTGCTAACAGTCGACCAAAAATTGATTCGAAAAAACATTTCTACCGCAAATTTGTCATTGTATAAGCGTAATCCAAGCGAATTTTTGCGTCGATTCGTAACCGTTGACGAAACGTGGGTCCACCACTACACTCCTGAAACCAAAGAACAGTCTAAACAGTGGATTGGACCAGGGGAACCAACTCCAAAGAAGGCAAAAACAATTTTTTCGGCGAACAAGGTTATGGCTACTGTTTTTTGGGATGCAAGAGGTATTATATACATTGATTACCTTGCAAAGGGTAATACTATCACTGGTCAATACTACGCAGACTTATTGCAACGTTTGAGCCACGAGGTGAAAATTAAACGACCTCATCTGGCGAAGAAAAAAATCTTGTTTCATCACGATAACGCACCAGCGCACACGTCAATCGTTGCGACGGCTAAAATCAACGATCTAAAGTTTGAATTGATGCCGCACCCTCCTTACTCTCCAGACCTAGCCCCGAGTGACTATTTTCTGTTCCCTAATCTCAAAAAATGGCTTGGCGGTAAGAGATTTGCGGACAATGAAGAAGTAATCGAAGCTGTAAATGGTTATTTTGAGGAGCTTGACGAATCAGTCTATAGAGATGGCATTAATAGACTGGAACACCGCTATGAGAAATGTATCAGCCTTGGAGGAGATTATGTTGAGAAATAAAAAAAAAAAATTTTTAAAAACCTTGTTTTTCTTGGTCAGGCCGGAAACTTATCAATCCACCCTCGTACTTTCTATTACTTTCAAATAAGTTCAGTGTACTGGATGTACATATTACTTTTGGTTTAGTTCATATAGACTATGTCCATGATGTAATTGTAGCACTTTGTGTTTGTTCGCTTCTGTGTTACAGTTGTTTAAGTTTTACGTTCGAGCAATTATGAGAAAATGTACTTACTGATGCCTGTCAGATAATGAATCCTGTGCGTTTGTCTACAGGAAGGAAGCGCAAGTATCAATGTCAATTTGTACCTGTGTATTTTGCGTGTAATCGTGATCTTAACTTAAAACAGGGCGACGCACTCGTGAAATCGATTCGAGGACGTTAATTGTACCGTTAAAACGACAATTAAACCGCGCTCGAGTTTCTTACATGTTAATTGTATGTTGATAAATTTAACGGACTTAAACGCGGATGGGCACAACTATAATCCAACATGTTAACTGTTCGTTCATTCGATCAATTGTCGTGATCAGAATGAGTATCTTTAATTTAATGTTTACTTTTTATTCAAAGACAATTGTCCGGTTTAAAGAGAAATTAACGTAAATTTTAAAGGAATCAATGATCTCGTTAACCTCGAAATCAAAGAGAAATATCAGAAACCGAAGGCTTTAAACACCGCACATTGAATATTTTCTTAGGAATTTCTTATAGGGATGTTCCGTCGAATTCTAATTATTGTTTGATACATTACATATTTTTATTCACGGGTCAGCATGCACCTTTCGCAACTGTCATCATTTTAGGCCATCAGTCGCAACATAGGTTGGACTCCATCCTTCCATAAAACTAGAACATCTACCTCTACCCCTCTTTACTCCTTTTACTTCTTTAATATGTTATTAACTTACCTTTCTATTATCCTACAT
The DNA here is from genome assembly GCF_000699045.2 of Agrilus planipennis. Lineage (NCBI taxonomy): Eukaryota > Metazoa > Arthropoda > Insecta > Coleoptera > Buprestidae > Agrilus > Agrilus planipennis. The sequence continues at coordinate 131,437 of NW_020438912.1, read as the reverse complement.
CTCCTTCTTCTTACTGACTCCTATTTCTATATAAAATTGTAGTAAATATATGATTATCAAAAGACCAAGACTTTCACGGCTGGCGTTATCTGAATTCTAGCTTAATGACCCCGTGAGAATACCGATGGAGTCACTTATCTGACGTTTTGCCAACAGCTGTTGTTGGTATCTTCAGGGTACGTAAGCGAGGTCGTAAAGTTCATTGATGCAGTTGTACTAAGATTCAAAGATGTTGGTGAAACATCATCGATGTTCTCACCGAAAGAAGAGTAGCTATTCAATCTCAGACCAGGATCATCAGTCCATCAATCCTCTATTTCTCATCTTGAGTCCGTATTTACTGGTTAAATTTTGATTGTTAATGTAATGTAATGCTCGTTTATCTTTTTTCCAAATGAGGTGGTCTATTCATTATTTTTTTTTTCATTGTTTTTGGGTAAAAAGGTTGGAAAGAAAGGCCTTCTCCGGGGTGAATATGTAAATGGACGCCGTTTTATTGATAAAGGAGGTGTAAATTAATTTTTATTTCCTCGGCGTTGTGTTGGCGTTAGATAGATAGAAAGAAGGTGTCTTTCACCGCATCGACTCCACTATAAAAAAATCCAATTTCTCATGTATACGTAAAGAAATCAATTTTCATTAATTTACTTTTATAGGATTCAATAAAAATTTAATGTTTGGTAATGTTACTAGTTAATGATGGTATAAGTTTGGTACGTTTCGGGAGAATGAAAGGTCGTCCATCCTTTTTATCGGCTACATGTAATCGGCATAGACGGGGCACTAAAAATCCACGTTTGTCGAAGTAAATGCGAGTTTTACTGGCAACTGTAACGATAATAAGTGAATGTTAAATCTCTTACTGTCCATCACCGATCGGAAATAGAAAAAGGACAAGTACGAATGGGGTGGCAGTAAATTTACCATTAATTCTAATTGGGAACTTTTCTGTTTGTCCGCTTGGCGTTAAGTTATTTTGAGTAATTAGTTAGTGACGCAAATGCCTACCGGACTATTTTTTTATGTCGCGTTACGGAGATAAGAAACAGTAACACTTGATCTGATCTTTCATTAAAAGAATAGATATACACTTTAGAGCACAACTGTTAAGCAATATAACAGAAAATAGGAGTACACTTGAAAACAGATAAAATTTTCTACCTGTTCCTTTCTATTCTCTAAAGGATCAGAACCAATAGGAAAAAAATTGGTCTGAGCACATTTTGGTCGGTGCTAATACGACTAACTTCCCATTAGATAATACAGTTATTGTAAAGTACATTCGTTTCTAAGGTTTGAAAAAAACGCGGCACAATAATAAATAACAAACAATGTTTGAGAGTTCGTCATTTTATAAACCCATAAGAAACAGTATTTCGTCTGAGAAAACCGAATTGATAGAGTACTTGCATCAGTCAATTGGTAAATACTATTTTTTATTGTTTATCGATTGTTTATAACAATTCATTTTGTTATAAACAAATTTTTATTATAATATGTTATTATAATATGTTATTCCCTGTCTTGAATAATGATATTTCGTTATTATTGATTCCGTAACTTCATTGTTGTGATTAGATTAGAACGTATTTTAATTAAATTGTTTGTAATTAATTCGTTTTTTTTTTTATAAAAAAAAAACGGCTTGACCGATTTCGTTCAAATTTCTTTCAGATCTTCATTATGATAATATCTTTCGAAAAAATTTTGGTTGAGGGCGATATCTCAATCCGTTCTTGAGATATCGAAAACGAAAAAAATGCTGACATACGAACGTACGTACATACGTACGTACGTACGTACGTACGTAC
>NW_020438912.1:125373-129106 GCF_000699045.2 Agrilus planipennis | reverse complement strand
GAAAGAATAGGAGAACAGAGGACTCTATGGAAGTCAATAAAAAATAGGCGAGATAGGTTGGTAGGACACCTTCTTAGGCATGAAGGTCTAGTCAGAGACATATTAGAGGCAGAAACGGAAGTTAGGAGGGGTAGAGGTAGACCTAGATTAGATTACTGTTCGCAAATAATTAAGAATATGGGTTGTACTAGTTTTAGGGAAATGCGAAGATTATCTTAGGATAGGAAGAAGTAGAGGTGCGTGTCCAACCAGTCTTAGGATGATTTATAACGTTAGATTTTTTTTTAAAGAATAGTTGATAAAATTTGCTTATAGTCGATTAATTCTTTTAATATTACTTTAGATTCTTATAGTGAAACATATTGTTGGTTATGACTAAGCAAAGAATATAGTAGCTTATGGGTTGGAAGGTTCGTACATAAGTTTCTCAACACTCTGTATATTATAAGAAGAATAACCCGTTATGAGACTACTTACGAAAGATTCCATTTGCAACTGCTTCAGTTATCATTTAATAATGTAAATTGTGGAGAGTCATTTTCATAAGAGTCACACGGTAAGTTGTCGTGTCAAAAAGCTCAGGCCGCCTTTCCTTTTCTTGTTTCTCTCATTTTTTTTTTATAAAATAAAAATTATATATCTTCTGCTAATGCACTTAGGTATTCAAATTAACCCGCTCCTACTGGATATTATACAGATTATTTATTTGTATTGCTCCAGCCAGTTTGCCGATAAACATAACAAATGAATGGTGCCCGAGCTCGAGTCACTTCTCCACAGATAGATACTTGCGAGCATATAATATACGTATTACATTAAATAAGAAGACTTGCCACAAACACGAAATCCCTCAGTTATCGTTTAAGTAGGTATCGCAAATTGTAATTTTAATGAAAAGAATTCCAGGAGAATTTATCAAAAGCAGTAGCATGTTTCTGTTTCAACGCGCGCTCTTGTAATTAAATATTAGCGAATTTCGTTGATAATTTCTGGAATGTCGACATCTTTTCAAAGCCATATCTTTTGTTTCATCATACGAGTACCAGAGTTATCCTACATGCGATTTATAGGGTGGCTCTTTAGGAAGGCGCCTTAAGGCAGGTGTAGCCAACCCATATGATCATACGGGTTACTTTGGAAATAGATCATTACTCCGCGGGACACATATAAAATTATTTATCTCTATACTAGATTTGGACATTATTTGAACTCATAACCGTAAACTTAATAATAAAACAGACAGTATTTGTCATATATTCAAAAAAGAATTGCTTTAAAATCAATTTTTCTTGTAATTTCGACAGTTAAGTTTTGAATACATATATGATTGCACAAATAATAAATTTTTGGGTGTGACTATTCACCGCTATATCGTATCGTGCTTTAAGTTATTAATATGTCAAACATCTTCTTACATGGTTTATGAGACTATACCTAATACTAATGAGCGTAATTTTCCATACTTAACATTTCCACTGTAGTTTTCCACAGAATTGAGCTTTAATGAGCAGGGGTTCTTATGCAAAATTCAAAAATTCCATTTATGCGACAACGGTGTTTAAATACACCGAAATACATGGTAATTAAATCTACATATTTGAACTAAATAAAAAGTTAATATATAATCATTATTAAATTTAATTATTTAAAATAAATGAAGCATGAATTTAATCTTCCAATTCAAAGTCAATGCATATTACAGCACCGATAAAGCATTCTTTCTAGCTTCTTAGTCACTGGTAGAGTACCAGTGAATAGCGTCATAGCATGAGCATCCCTGTTCATTAAGATTAAATACTTTGGAAAACTACGGTGGAAATTTTAAGTTCGAAAATTACGCTTTTAGTCCCATAAACAATGTAAGAAGGTGTTTTATTGATATCTTAAAGCAGTAATCGACAATGTTTCATACGTTTGGGTGCCGGTGAATAGCTTCTTAACCGAGCGACATGGCCTAGAGGTTTAGACCATTGCTTAGCATTCGGGAGGACGCCGGTTCGATTCCGGGTACGTCTGCATTGGTCCAAGTTTTTCTGTGGTTTCCTTGGATCACTTAGGCAAATGCTGAGGCAGTAATATTCCACAGATAATCTTTCATTCTCTTCTGTCTTCATTTCGTCCGTGTCATCTTTCTCACCCGAACCACCACCCACCATTCCCACGATTCCTGAAAGCAGGCTGAAGAGGGCCTTACGGCATAGTCTGGAGGGACTGCCCGCCCACCAGCATTACTGGCTGGTGGGAATGAAACACCCAAAAGTTTTTTTTTTGCGTCGCCTTCACTAAAAAAAAATCATTTCTATGCTCGCGAACAGTCAATTTAGAAATTCGAAAAAGATTGTTAAAGGTGTATGTTTGGAGCACGGCGCTGTACGGGTGCAAAACATGGACGGTGGCCGTGACGGAAAAGAAAAGGTTAGAAGCGTTCGAAATGTGGTGTTACTGGCGAATGATGAGGATACTGTGGGTAGAGATGGTTAGTAATGAACATGTATTAGAAAGAATAGGAGAACAGAGGACTCTATGGAAGTCAATTAAAAATAGTCGAAATAGGTTAGTAGGACACCTTCTCAGGCATGTAGAATTAGTCAGAGCTTTAGCTTCTTAGTCACCGGTACGAAGCCAGTGAATAGCTTGCTAGTCACCGGTACTATACCGGTTAACATACACATAGGTTTTTTTAATACATCGGTTTTCACTACTTTTATAGTGAAACGAGGAGGATAGGGATGAGGAATAGTGTAGTAAAGGAGTGAATATATAGAGAAAAAGCGATAATTTTTAATCGTAATACGCATCATAACTGGATTCTTTTTACTATACAATACCAAACAAATCCTTATGGGTTTTCATCCTTATTAGTATTGCCGAATTCAGTAGTGACGAAGTTCAATGAAAATATTGCATGTAATTCGAAGCATTTATTCAGTACCGCGGACGGACGAGTCGGTAGTGGCCGCGGTCCGTCCCGTTCTATTTCTGTGTCGCGGTGCATGATGAATAATAACAATGCAGTTCGGCGATATTTTTCTGACGTTGCAAAGGAACGAACAGCTGACAGGTTTATTGCCTCGACTAAACATCATTTAAATTCGAGCGTTGTGTCATCTTTTTAGCTTGTTCGGCGTCCGACATTCCGTTGTTTTCTGTCGCATCCAGTGAACGCTCGTTATTCTTTTGTTACCAAAAAAGCTCCTCGAGCATTTCGACCCTCGAAAGTACCACGAAAATTTTCTGTCATACGGTACGGGTACCATCTTACGTATTCAAATTGATAATTTATTTAGAAAATGTACACACTGAAAGCAACATTATGATTAACCACAACTCATCGGTTTTTCTTATTATTTATCATTCAGCCTTTACCTCTTCTTCTTTAACAGGAAAATGCGGTAAAGGTCTAGATGATGGCCCCCACCATCTTCGGGGATGTGGGTGGGGGGGATCGAAAGAAGAGGTATCCCCCACTGTTCAGACCAGGGTACATTTACCTGCCGTTTCCTTTAAACATTAAGTTGGAAATTTAAATATTCAATTTTGTTGGTTTTTACAAATATTATATGTAAGTGGTTTAGGTGTAATTTTAGGGTATCGAACTTTGCAGGTAACAATATCTTTAAGATACTTTATCTTCAAGTACTTAAATAATATTAGAAACCAGTTGTTTAGCACTTTCACCCCTTCCTCTATCAGGGTGGAGATTATGTTATAAATAGGCTGACACACTCATAAT
>NW_020438912.1:96978-125028 GCF_000699045.2 Agrilus planipennis | reverse complement strand
TGGGGGTTCAAAGTTAATAATTTTTTACATTTCTAGGCATGTAAATATTTATATAGTCATTCTTAAACAATATTCAAAGGTAAAACTAATGAAAAATATTGAGAAAGTTATGTAAAACTTTATTTAAATATCTTTATCAATAGGGTAGGTTAGATGGAATCAGGAAAGATCGAATTTTTTTAAAGATACTGAAGTACTCAAAATTTATTTTTACCCGATTAGGTTGTAATACTTATGGTATGTTTAAATCAGTCATTATGCAGGAGTTAGTTGTAAACGGCCGGATATGTGCAGCTATCTGACAGAACGCAAGCTTTCTATGCAAACAGTAGCGTTAGCAGCAGTGTAATGGTGTATTTATTGTCAATGAATTAATAAGGTTGGTAATAATTCGTCGTACGTTTTCCGTACGTGTATGTAAATAAACTAATAGTCATTAGAACCGTTCCAAGTTTGTAGAAATCATTAGCCGAGAGCATAATTTTATGAAAATTGCCTTCTTTTATGGAACGGCATAATTGCCGTTGCAAAATGTATATTTTTTAATTGGTCTCCTATGGTTTGACTCTCTCTCTTGTAATGACCTCTGCCGGCGAATTTATGGCCGCGATTTCGATTGTTTAATGAATAATTGTTACGAGTTTTCAACATAAAGGACGACGACAGACGGTAAAATAGACATACACACACACATGCTCGCAATCAGCGTGCGAAATATGTCCGCACATTTTCACGAAATCGTACTTGAATGAAGGATTAGTAGTGCTTATAGAACACCTGCGCCGCATTGATAATACCTTACTCATTCGAAAGAATCTTGATATTATCGCAAGCCCATTTGAAAATATTTACTACTTATATCTGAAAATGGCATATAAGTGCATGTAACCAACTTTAAATGGATACCATTGTGCATACCATAAGTACACTTATATATTTCTATAAATGTACGTTTACTATGTTACACCGCACATGATTTACGATCAATCTGATCAATACCGCACTTAACAAAAACCATGAAGTAATGCAGTAAGAATGGAAAGTTAATATCTTCAAATAATTGATTCGTTTACTAACCCTTGATGAAAATCCATAAGGAGGTAGGACTCTTTGTAGGACTCTTTGTTGAAATTTTTAAACTTTTTGAAGACGAAAGGGGAAGCGTATAAACCAAACATATAAAAAGAACTACCCGAAATAAAGATGTTCAGTCTCTCAGAGTCTCTGAAAGCGAGACTCGAGTATCTCTGGTGTTGCTGAGAGAGACTGTCGAGAGACTGTCAAAGAAACTGTTTAGAGTCTCTGAACGAGAGACTCGAGTCGCTCATAGAGAGATTCTAATTTCGTATCCAGTCTATGAACGAGAGACTCGAATCTCTCAATAAGTGGTGTCTCGATAGACATGGTTAAAATTTTACAAGTTCAACATATTTCAGAGATCCCAATCTTTCTACGAGAGACTTGAGTCTCTCAATTTTTCAGTTTTATTCATTCAGTCTCTCTGTGAGAGACTGGAATCTCTGAATTAACAATTTTATCGTTCGAGTCTCTCATACGGAGACTGTGAGAGATCTATAAAAACACCTAGGCAATAATTGAGAGATTGTGAGAGACTGTGAAAGACGCTCTCAAAGACGCTGAAAGACTCTGAAAGACTTCGAGAGACTGGAGAGAGACTGAAAATTTTTGTCTAAGGTACTTTAAGACATTTATGTGAGGCTAGCTTCAGTGGAAGTTCGCACATCTAATTGTTGCCATATGGGCAAAAAATTAAAAACTGCCCTAAGATTATAAGATTGATTGACTTACCTGGTAAGGTGGGTCGATCTTGATCATTCGAGCATCGTAGTCTTTCCATAATAATATTGGTTTCAAATAATATCAAGCAAAACTAAGATTCCTTGTTGGCTGGATGGATTAAAATTACCATTCCACTCCAAATCTAAGCGACAAAAAACGCCCCAAAAATTCTAACAGTCCAAATTTACAGGCTTATACTGTCGAAATTAAAGAGTTGAAAAGGTGCCATATCAGAATGCCACTACAGCAGGAGACAATTTCTATCTCTTTATTTTTTAGTCAAAAAACCTAATGGAAAATATTGGTTTATTCTTAATTTAAAGGAATTAAGTGGTTATATTAAAAATCAATACACTTTAAGCTAAAAGATTATTGCAATGCTATTAAATTTGTTTTGTTAGGATTGTTTTTTAGCAAAAATAGACCTTAAAGATGCTTACAGGTTGGACGAATGAAGCTGGCGAACGGTCGCGCAAGCACTTTCCCATTTATGGCTTATTTATGTTCAATACAAAGAAAATGACCTTGGACCTGCACCAATAAAAAGTAGAAAAAATTAAAACACATTTAATTAAATTTTCTAAACTACAAAATTCGCGTCGTTGATAGGAAACCTTGTCGTCGCAGTAGTACGTACTTTAAAATATGCAGAGTTACACATAAAACCTTTCGAACGACTAAAATTACAGGTTCTAATATCAAACTTCAACAGTTTTAATAGTCTGTCATCTTCTAATCCCTTATAGAGACGGGTCTGACTAGTATGATGCCTGTTAAAATAATTCGCTATGTCCGTCAATTAACGGAAAAGGCAACGAACGACATTCAGTAAGTAAAGTACCCACTAAGTAGTATAGATGCTCATAGTGGTGTTGCAGAAGCAAGCTTTATTATAAGGTCGTCGATGTAGCCGCCTTTATATGTACAATCGATCGATAGAATCGATCGGCTCTTCGGCGAAACCATAAAGCAATTTTTTCTCCTTAATAATTCTCATTGCGAACCGATGATTTAAAGTACACGCGTGATGTACGGTAAACCAACTTAGTTTATGGGATTTTCTCCTTCACCATATGTAGTACGCACGTGTTTCAACTCGAAAACCTGTTAACTTATACAGAAAGATCAAAGCATCTTATTAATTTTTGAGATTGTATAAATTCTTGCCCAATGTAATGTATAACGTAACTAGTTTAATACTTAAAGAATTTCTTTGTTTGCCTTCTTATTTTACATTTTACTACCTGTTGCTCACCATTCGATTGCGTGGAATTGGATTATATCGCAAATCTCAGCTTTAGGGGTCACCTCATAGTAGATGATACCCTTGCATAATAAAGTTTGTGTGAAGTTTAATTTTCCTGTGTCAGCGATTTTAACTCTGCGGATCTATATTTTCACCCCTTTAGGACTGGAATTATAAAACATTCTTTCTTAGTACCCGCCTACGTTGTACAAGGAATGTTTGTGGAAAATTTCAAATCTATCGACCCAGGGGCTTGGGCTGTGCGTTGATATATCAGTCAGTCAGTTTTTTGTTTTATACCTACATACAATAGATGTGATGAGAGACGCTGGTCATCATGGATGCGGACTGAGGTTAACTCTATTCCTTTCCATTTCATCATCATCAGTTGGAAAATATTAACTATTGCAATTGCAAAGAACATTCGTACTTGAGTTCCTTCAGAGGTTCCTAAGTTACCTTACTTTATCTTCTTGAGTGAAAATTGGACATCGCCACTATAATTTTTCTCGAAAGCTGTTAGGCAAATAACAAAATTGTTTAGTAAAATGGTATTTGCCTAGATGCTAGATAAATAATTTGAAATAGTTAATGTTGTATGACTGAAACAACCACTTGTATCCAGTATATATGTTACCGGAAATGTATGAAATCTAGAAATTGTATACAATGCCTCGAAAGGAGTAGAATTACGACTTTTGCTTAAAAATATATTTAATACACTCTTTTCACTTATGGTGTACAATTCAGCACAGTCAAAGAGCAATACCACTTAACTCGCTCAACTACAAAAGAAAGAATGCCTCTTTTCCCTTTTGGTATATACATAGGTATATACCATACATATATTCATGGACTAAATAATAAACTAAATAATAAACAAAACACCGCTCTCCGGCAAGGAATAGTAGTCCCGCAGAATGTAAACAATGACGTGGTCACGAACAGCCAGAGGAACTCCAAGGCAGAAATAGGTTCTTACAGCCTAGAAATGTATACAATTATCCTGGGAAGTGTATATATTTCCTAGGAATTGTATGAAATTCCGATATTATTGTACTAGGAAATGTATAATACTAATGTTTTCTGTGAATAAAATGAATAAAACACGTTAGTAAACTGAGAATGAGAGTTATCTGTGTTTACTGTTTGGTTGGGTTAGATTTTGAGCTAATTAGGAAATGTATCAATTTCCTAGGAAACGTGTCTAATATAATTTATTTCACACATTTCCCGACGATTTTAGGAATTTTATATACATTTCATAGGAATTGTCCACAATGACGGATTTCATACATTTCCTGTAACATATATAAAATAACTAGCATTAGTTATTGCTACTTTTATTGCGTATCGGCACTTTATCCTGATACATATACATAGATTTTCTCGCTTACTAGGTGCTTGAACACGTTGTAGGCCGACGAACGGTTATTTACAATAATAATACCATTATTATAATTCACGACAGGGTTTATGAAAGGATAATAATAACAGCAACAATAACAACAACAACTACAGGTGACGCCGATGCCGATAGCTTATTGCCTTCATGAACATAGTAAGCACATGCATTTGACTTATCTGATCTATCTCGATATGCTTGTATGGAGAAAATTCATACGTGTATGTATGTACTAGGACATGTACGGAGCGTGTTGGAACGTGCTGCTGAACTTCGCAAAGTGGACATTAATTTATTAATATGGTTGCAAGGATTAATATTTACTGGGAAGGGAGTGGGCAAAAAAAAGAAGGTTTGACTTCGAATGCAGGATGATGAAGGGACCAGGAAGTGTTTACATGAGATTAGATGATGAAATGGAAAGATATTTTTCATTTTCAATTGGTGGATTCTCTGTATGTATAAAGGACTTTTTAAGGGTAAGAACCGGAAATAAAAATGTTCAGTCTCTCAGAGTCTCTGAAAGTGAGACTCGAGTCTCCGTCTCTCATCGAGTCTCTCTGGTGTCGCTGAGAGAGACTGTCGACAAACTGTCAAAAAACTGTTTAGCGTCTCTGAACGAAAGACTCGAGTCGCTCATAGAGAGATCCTGATTTTTTCGTCCAGTCTGTAATAATTATTTTATAAAATTATATGAAGAGTTATTACTTTTAATTTAAAAAATCATCAGCATATTATATGAAAATTTATTTACAGTTCACAAACATTTCAGAGACTCCAATCTCTCTATGAAAGACTCGAGTCGCTCAATAAGTGGTGTCTAGATAGGCATGGTTAAAATTTTCGAAGTTCAACATATTTCAGAGATCCCAGTCTTTCTACGAGAGACTCGAGTCTCAATTTTTCAGTTTTATTCATTCAGTCTCACTGAAAGATTCTGAGAGACTGAAAATTTTTGTCTAGGGAAAATCATCTTGATCGTTATGCTTATGTGAGGGAGCCCTTTTGAGTGACGTGTATAGATTTAGTATTGTCTCCAGCTAATTAAATCTGGCCGCATCTACAATTAGCATTTTATGATATCATTGCCATATATAAAATATTAATTATAAAAATAACATAATTGTTACAAAAAGCATTTATTTGGGCTCAATTTGTTGATGAACTTTTCTTCAGGATTGCTATGACGCAAAAAGTCAATCAAATCCGAATGATATGTTTGGAAATCTGTCGAATTAAGGGAAGGCATTATACTTAGCAATTTTTTGAATACGTCAATGTTAATGAATTTTGAAAAGAACTCCTCAAGATTCACTGAGAGTGAAAGAATCACTCCATACAGACGTTATCAAAGAGAACGCTGTATATAGAAACATTTGAATTGGAGTAGATACATTAGATTGAAGTAGTTTTGGCTCTTATCATAAGATAGAAATTTAACCTACGTAGGTATCAGTTCCCCTCCTACCATCCAGGTAAGAGATTAAAATATTAGAACTTTTATCCGTTTCCCCAGTTGGATCGAAGACATTTAATCGTGAGGGTCAAGATCGATACTAACCCATTGAAACATCCATGAACTAGTTATGTCATTGGCAATAACATTCAATCCGCTTTGTCCACGCAAATGGGATAGATAAATGTATAAATAAATAAATTGACGTAATAAGAGAGCAAGCATCAGAAGGCCAAGGTACAGCAAAGAAGTTGCACACACAGGTTCATCCATATCTAACACTTAAGATAATAAGAATCAGCGCAGTTGCGTTGGCTTCCCACTCACGTCCGACGTAGCGCAAGGACATAAATTATACCAACATCGAATGGTCATTAATGCGCTGGGTGGTGCAGGGTACGGGTGGTCCTTCTTATTGCCAGAATGTATCCCTCTTATGTGCCTGTTTTAATGCGAACGACACGCATACTGTACGACCATGGGACTCTGCGACTATGCTACCACAATCCTGTGGCAGTCAGCGGTCGTATTCTTTTTTCTGACGTTATCGAACGACATCATCATAACAATTTATTAATTAAGGAGTCGGAAGAAGAAAAAAAAGGTTCTCGAAACTGCACCGATCGACGATTCATGTTGCTTATTTAATCAAGTACATCACCAATGGATGGTAGAATACCTTTTAATTACAATGAGCGGATTTTGTTTCAATTTACACTTACTTTTCCTGTTTTATTGTAAAGCAGAAATTGATAGGTGTTGCTGTAGCAGTAGACTTCTTTCCCTGGTTCGCGTCTGCATCGAAATTGATTTAGCCCATACCCAGGTAGATATCTTGGAGGATATCTTTGGTTACTCTTGACAACTTGGTGTTGATGTCCTAGTGATTACAGTTTTTCACTGAAATTAGTCCACTGACATGTATTACTATAAGGAACCTTAATTGTAACAGAACCTGGATAAAAGCACCCTACTCCTAGATGTCTACAGAAAACTGCACCGAGTGTTCCATCAAAGCTGCTTACTATTAAACAAGCGGACAAGCAAAAAACTCCAAATTTTGATAGGTCTCAGGAGGCCTGTATGTGCTTGTGTAAAAGATTGAAACAGTTTTGAATCAATACAAAGTATTTTACTGTTTAATGTTGAATTGTATTGCTTTTATTACATCTTCTAGTGTAAAAAAATCATACGTTACGTAACTGCATGATCGTAAAACACGGTTGGAGTGACAGTAAACGTTGCTGATTAATGATCGACTAAACGTTTAGTTTATAGATACAAAATGAAAATGGTGCAAGACGTTAGAGTAAAATTAACCTTTCGCTTTTCAAAAGATCAATAAATCAACCGATCGCAGTTTCACTAATTAGTGTATCTACTATTTGATGTAAGGTAAATTAATAGATCTATTGAACCGTATTCAAAATGAATGGTATTATAATAAATTCACTTTTATGTATTTTTCGATTTTTCAAATTAGACGACCGCTATTGTTTGTTTTATATTTCTAGCAGTTTTTCCATCATGAATTATCTGATTCAGTAGATATCGAAAATCAGTCACTTCCTCCAGTACTGATCAAAAACTGATCATCAACTTCACTCGACAAAGGTAGAGCAAAAAAATTACATTTTTAACGACATTAAATATATTAACATAATTAATGAATAAAGTCCGTGAAAGATGTATCTACATAAGGTACCTGGGTCGAATACGGCCACCTTAAGGTTTGACATCAATTTTCTCGTATTGCTTAAAATTTGAGATTATTTATCCTTTTTTATTTCGTAGTGTATTTACTTAGGTATCATATTATAGGACAAAGAAAACAATATGTAAACAGAATTGAACTTAAATAATTAATTTTTAATAACTGGGAAAGTGGACATATTTACGATAGTGTAGTTAAACATGGCCATGTAAAGTGATCACATTAACGACATAAACTGAACATGTAGGCAATTTCTATTTTTAAGTGGTTTTGATGTTTTAAATGAAATACATCATAATTTGAACAAATTAAATCAGTTAATACTAATAAAATTAACAAATAACACTGATAAAATCAAGCACAAATTATTTTAAAATTTAACATTTAGTTACGAATACTTACTGACGTCGACTCAGCGATATTTTTTTAAGGAAAGGGATATGACCATATTCGACCCAGATACCTTAATATGAAAATTCATTTTCAGTTTTCCACCCTGGCTAGAGTGTGACAACAGCAACAAATTCTCCCTCAATTAACTTGATGTAGTTTATTGAAAAAATGAAAAATTGAGAATGGATTTTCACATTAACCAAATAAGTTGTACAGACTTATCCATCCATTACGTCGTTTTTTTTTTTGTAGAAGTCTTCAGCGTAAATGATGGCTGGAGAATTAATATAAATCTTGTACAGTAAATACTACAAATGGCGCAGTAAACGCCATCTGTAGCACGATGCTACATTTTAGGATTACGTAATATGCTTCAATAGAGTACATAAATTTACAGTATATAGGGTAAGGATGCCGAATATGAGATACCATTTTTATTTTTGGCCATAAAACATAAAGTATTGCACTAAGTATAATACATTTTGTACTATATCAAATATATTAAAAAGTTCAGAAATTACGTCTCAGGCAAATGGTATCCTATTATGAGCTACTGAGGGTTGCTAATATAATATAGTATCTCATATTAAATTCTTTAGTGTTTTGAGTGTAGATTTAGAGAAAGAGGAAAGAAATCTTAAATATATAGGTTTATGTACGACTTAATATATATGTATGTAACGTACATAGATATGATTTATATTAGACTCATCATATTCACAGTGATTTTCAAATGGCATTTGTTAAACAGTATCAAAAACAAAACTATTATTTCCTTTTGATCGACGCCATCTAGAAGAAAGGGTTTTTCGAATATTCATATTTTTATATATCCTAATATGAGATATCTCATTTTAAGAGCCCCCGCGTGTCTCATATTAGGAAAACATCTACATTCAACATTTTTATTTTTTTCTTAGTAAATCAAATGCAACAAAACTGCAAATGTATCGTAAAATTCATGATTTAATTGATACAATTACTGTAAATTAAAATCATTTAATTAATACATTTGTAGCATNCATAACCTAAGATACTAAAATAAATAAGTTAAAAAATATGCATGGGTATTTCATCTACGGTTGCTAATAGCTAAATTACAATAAATACTTTTCCTTACAGTCTAATTATTATATGAGAAATTCATAAAAATTTACGATTATGTTCACATACACTATTTAACACGAATACTTACTGACGTTTTAAGGAAAGGGATATGGCCATATTTTCCGGCTGACCATATTCGACCCAGGTACCTTATATTACGTACAATTAATTCTGTGTATGTTCTTAAACAGCAGAATTTTAATAAGAAAATGATTTATCTATTTATGGAATTTCTAGACTTGTCATAGAAAGGTATACGATCGCGAATTTATTATTCTCGTAACTTGTATGCAATCCGAAATGAGCAAGTTAATAAATAAGCAACCACTATTTCTATTTATTACAACTGTTACTTGTAGGTATTAAGTATGGTATAGAATAGAGAGCTATTTAGGTATTTAATTAAAATCGACAGTAAAAGCCTTATAAACTTTATTAAGCTAAAGGATCGATCGTATAATTTATAATGAGCGTTGCTCGGTATCGCGCCATACTCGGTCCCGGATTCCTAAAACAGGACGCAATAAAAATATTCAACAATAAAATAGTAATTCCTCCCGTCTCTTTGACTAATACCGCGCAACGTGCATGTATGCGTTCGCCTTATCTCGCCCATAATGGAAAGAACAACAGACATACCTCTTAATGTTTTAATGACTCTCTGTTTAACATTTTTTTTATCATAGAATTCCGTCCGGATAAAAATAAAAAAAGGCCACGAAGGGCTTCGATTTTATCGACCTGTCCGGACGCGCCTATTTCTACCAAAAATTAAGCCATTAATACGGACGAATTTTACAGGTCACTTTACGATCTCAAAAAGCTCGGTTAATTGTCTTACAAAAGGGATAAAACGCCATAAATATTGACACACTTAATTGCATAAAATATTTTTCGATACCAGTCGTTATTTATTCACTTTTTATCTTATTCTTATCGGTGACGTATATATAATAAAATAAAGCCTTGATGTAAGAAGAAAAATCTTATAAATTTGCTATACAGGGTGTTGGGTTAAAAATATACAGTTATTTAATATGACGAGTAAAAATCTTATTCAAATCGTGAGAGAACATTTAGAGGTTGAATTCTTGGTAAAGGAAGGATTGTTAACGAATAACGATGATCTCGATTGGGTCATAAACCACGTCTTTTCCAAGTCGAGAAAACCTTGGGCTTTTCATGTGAATACGTACACACAAGACGGCTTAATTGATTTTGCTTTCTTTGCTTTGTTTCTTTCGCCATTTGGTTGGTCGATTGCACTTGAAACGAGAGAGAAACGAAAGCAAGCGAGCGGACGAGAAAGAGAGATAGAAAGGAAGCGAATGAAAGAGAATTCATATGTCCATTTGCATACGCGTTCCTCAACCTGGCCGTGTGACAGGGACATTTTTAAAATCGCAAAAAGGACGGACATACGCGTCGACTGACGTTTGATCGTAACTTAAGGCCCGAGTATATGCGCGTCATTGTTTCCAGCCTGTGCTTATTTAGCTTTCGCGTAAATATCGAAAACGAGACAGCGGACGTGCTTTATAAACGGTTAGAAATAGGCACTCGAGGTGACCATTTGAATCAAATCAGTCGGCTCACTTTAATTTCTCGTCTAGAAATAGTGAAAGTGGCAAATACATAAAGTTTTCGAGTTTAAACTTAAAAAGTATGTATACATGATGTATCTCATGATGACTTTATACTGTCTTCCGATAGCATAAGCAAATCATATTTACAACAAAGGTGATGAACATCTTTCGTTTTTTATAATAGCTTCGATATTGATTTAAATTTTCCAGAAATTCGACGATTGACAGACGACGTAGTCATAACGAGATCGCCGAATTTCTGACGAATTCAAATAGATACAAAGGGTTTACCAAGAAATCGTTTCTACGGTAAATGTTACCTGTTTTGATATCGGTGGACCACATAAAGTCATTACGAGGTACATACCTAATTTTTCGATCTATTTGATTGAAGTAGCAAGTATCACTTGCCGGTAACTAAGGGCTGAACTTATTCTTGTTTACTTTCGTTTTATGAAAGTGGTGGCAGTGAAGCATCAGTTATTCTTAAGCGATTAAAGACGATACGGAGCGCTAAGTCTCACCTAAATCCCTAACTTATTCGGGATTCATAGTAATAAAAACATACATTTGATCTCCCTAATTTTCACCTAGTTTGAGAATCATAATCCTTGCGTTATTGATTTATCATCATCGTAAAGTCGTCAGTCCCAAGACTGTTCTGAGATAATCTTTGCATATCTTTAACTATTTGTGGATAATAATCTAATCTAAGCCTATCTCTACTCCTCTTAACTCCTATTTCTGCTTCTAATATGTCTTTATCAAGCCCTTCAAGGATGTGGGATGTTCTAGTTTTAGGGAAATGCAAAGATTAGCTCAGAATAGGAAAGAGCGGAGGTGCGTGTCCAACCAGTCTTATGACTAACGACCTTATGATGATGATGATGATGATGAAGTCCTTCATGCCTACTCGGTCTACTATCCACTCTATTCTCATCATTCGCCTTTAACACCACATTTTTGATAATAACTGGAATCAATAAGCATGAAATCAAAATCAGATATTTTAAGCGGTGAAATAAAAGAAATTATATATTTTACCGTTAACTGCTAGTATACAATACATTGACGTATCTAGATGGCATAGACCTAAAATCTATATAGATAAATTGCAGAGTTGACCATTAAATAGTTCAAGTTTGTTTGGTGCAACAGCTTATCGTCGCTACAATACGCTTTCGTCTTGAATGCAGACGAAAATTATACCGACTACTGAAGCAGAAAATATTTGTCGTCTTGGCATTAATGCCGACCGATACACATACACTAAGGGATGCGACAAAAGAAGGGGGTGGTGGTGTCGAAGTGTCGGAACTTTCGAAACGCATCGCATACCGGCAAACAATGAAATTATATTTAAGCCGAGATTAGTTCATGTTTGTAAACTCCCTCCGATATGATCCCGTTCTATTGTTGGACAAAATTTGCGCACCACAAGAGAGAGCCGCAAATAATAATGTGGGATTTAAGAGGACGAACGTTAGATGTAATCGCAAATGGTCACATATTTGGGTCATATTCAAACCGTTGTAAAGTTTAAAGCTTAAAGACGGTTATTTATTCGGTAAACTAACGTTTTCAAAGTTCAAAAAGTGTTTACCCAGAACGGTTATAAACATTTTGTAGATTTCGCAAGTCTGTAATACTATTGAATCGAATACCAACAAAATCTAGACGAAATGGTGGAAGAATCACATTAAAAAAAAAAACAAAAATCAGCTTTATGAATGATGAACTTAGCTAACAGGAAAGATGAAAAAAAAAACAGAGATTTGGATAAGGATGAAGTCATACAAGAAAATACAAAATAGTAAAATATTGCAAGTAAAGATAACCAAAAACATGGAAGGAATACTTCAAAGAATTGCTCAATAGAATGGAAAAGTATGAAGGAATATTAGGCAGTAATATGTGATGTTTCACTTTGGAGAAGAATGAAGAAGTAATTTTGGCAATTAAAAGAACCAAATGTAGCAAAGCACTTAACCACTTTAATATTTATAACATCAGAAATGATAACACATGTGGAAAGAACTACTGGGCCATTCTACCAATCTACAATAAGAGGGCTAGAATAGACTTCACCCATTAGTTATAAAACAATTACACTACTATAGGCAAACTAGGTTGAGAGAAAAAATAAAATCCCGACTACGGGACGTACAAAGATATTTTACGAAAGAATAGAGTAGAAGTATATGAGATATTGCATCTATTGATTTTGATAAATTTTTAAGGAGCAACTTAATGCTAGAAAAGTGGAATTATACCCAGAAATTTAATACATCCACCCCAGATTATTATAAAAGAATGGGACAGATATAAAATAATCGAATAAAATAATTCGAAGTGGTCTGTAGTCTGTCGAAGCTGCCAGACGCGGATCGCGATTTCAATCTGTTTGGGTTTCATCAGCGCGTCGCAGACAGCTCCGACAGAACACAGACCAACCTTTACCTGCTGTATTAACAGCGCGTTTTAGAAAATACCACAAATGGCGCGGTAAACGCCCTCTGTAGTACGATGCTACATTTTAGGATTACGTATGCTCCAACAAGGTCTATTTAAATATATGGATATCTACTTGCTGAAACGAATCCCGGCGTAGCTAACCTCAACGTGATAGGCACGTTACCATAATCGAATAAAATAATTCGAAGTGGTCTGTATTCTGGGGTAGATATGTTTAGAAAACCAAAGTCACTGTGTAGTAGACTTGGTGCTTTACAATGTACCATATAATTTTTATGACAATAAAATTTATTAACAGGGATTTTTAATTCACGGTTGCAGCCATTTGATAAAAGTTCAAAACTAAGCCCAATGTATTCAAAAGGAGCATAGTAATGTAACAGTATGAGATTAGCCAAGAACATGCTGATGCCCACTGCCGAGCGGTCATTGATTTTTAGTTTTATGGCTAATTTGGCTACCCTAATAGAAGTCAATTATCTTAAGACACCATCTATCAGTGTTTATCTATTGTGCTTACCATTAAGCACTGTCGATTTACATCTCAGTAGTTTGCAAACTAGTCCCCTTTACATAAATTGACTTCCCATTCACATCCGACAAGGACCAGAAGCACTAAGTTTTGAAGTTAGATTTTGAGACATATAAACTTACAACATGTGACCATCTTCATTAGACTGCGATACAGTTATTGGGCGAGCAAACGTTAACTTAGAAACAGGCCTTGAAAGCAAAGGCAGGCTTAAGGGCTGTAACTTTACACACGAGAATTTAATTGAAATAACACGCCCCGATACCGCTTTACGACAACCACCGTTGTCCGTTTTATTACACTAAATAACCGATGATTACATTTAAAATTAATCATTAAGTAATGGTATAGTAGGTATGAAATAGCAGTTTTAGAACGCTGGTCTTCAAAAATGGTAACAGTGGGAAAATTTAGTTAATTTAGGGGAAATTTTCGAAGGGTGGATATAACAACACGAGTATCTCCTCAGTCTAGAACGTGTATGTTTTTGTTGCTTCACACAACTCAAAATTCTATGTGCGCCCTTGGCTTTACTAGTTTCATATTTGTATCGGATGAAGTTAATACTGTACAGTATCGATCAAAATAGGCTGACCGCAATCAATTATCTGTGAGAATGGACGTATTTTCCTTCTTATTTCCACTTCATGAGAAATATAGACATTCCTGAAAATGTTGAACTTTCTTTAAAGTCCGATGCTGGAACATGCTCAAATTTTACTTGTCTGCGTCCCTTTCTGTCACACATTAATCGGTGTAATGTTATTCCTGTTTTTTTATTAGTGTCCGCTGCAATTTCTACCTGGCATCTCTTTTCTATGTTTACGATATTCCCTACAACGTCTGTCGCGAGTAACAGTAGGCGTTCTGTCAGCAACTGCTCTAGTCTAGTTAGTACATTGAAAGTAAATGCGACAGTTTTATTATGGAATGTGCCAATTTTGAACGTCTCAACTATAGTTGCTTACGATTTCATTAGTCCAGCTGCTGATGTTCAGATGATTTTATTCAAAGTCTTAAATTTATTTTGGTGTATTGTCTGTTCCAGGAAAGAACGCAACGGTTAATTTGCGATTTTTTTTATCGTAAAACAATGAAACATTCACTTGTTCCAGCGTCAGTTTAATCTATTGGCAACCCACCATTACCGTTGCACTTCGATTTTCTCTTCTGTCGTAGTTTTGGACGCGGTAGACAATTAGCCATAACGACAGGTCATCAAAAAGCACGCGATCCCACGGACTAGTCGTCATCATTAGCTGTATCGCATATAACCGAAGTGGGAGCAATAATGATTATTGTTGTGATTAAATAGTGGGGTGTCTTAGATAAATGAGTGACGGACTCTTCTCTTGGAATAACGTGCCAGCTTCTCTCCTCGTCTCTGACTCGTTCCCAGAGGTGTATTTATATAATGATAGAACTGAGGCAGGAGCAAGGCGCGTTAGCATCAGACGTCCGCCGATCAGGGGTCAAAACCTGATCCTTGATTATTGTACAATAGCTCAAATGGCATGGGCGATTGTTCCTACGCTAGCAATTACCTACCCTTATGCGATCCGTTCGTTTCTTATTGTTGTAGCTCCTAATACTAATCGACGTTGTACAACGTTATCGAAAACAGCAATGTGCTATATGAAATAAGATTATGTAACTCATTGATATACGCATGCATATAAGATAGTCGTCTAACTCTGTGGAACTTCGGCGCGGCGTGCTAATGAGAACCAAATAGTTCGATTCCGTGATACTACTCGAGCGGTTTCGACACATGCTTGAAACAAGATTTCCAACTTTATTATTGTTTTGTGTCTCTACTTCTCTAAAGCTTTTTCTATTCTGACTTCTGTACCAATAGTTGCTTTTTATTATTATTTATTTTCATTCCATACTCCTGTCAGTATCATTTTCATTTTATTAAAAGGTTGTTTTTAACTCTTTCTTGCTAAATGCCAACCCCACTGCTACTTATATCATCCACAAGTCTAACCATGTTAATATTTTACCCTTATCCATAAAGCGGACTGTTCTGTCTTTAATATTAACAAAAAAACAGTTTCTTATTTACTTTTTTGATGTGGATACTTGAGAAAATAGTAAATATCTTCAAAGGTTCAATTTTCTATTCTATTTTAACTATACATATTATGACGTTGATCACAATGTT
Organism: Agrilus planipennis; assembly: GCF_000699045.2. Classification (NCBI taxonomy): domain Eukaryota; kingdom Metazoa; phylum Arthropoda; class Insecta; order Coleoptera; family Buprestidae; genus Agrilus; species Agrilus planipennis. The sequence goes on along the minus strand of NW_020438912.1, from coordinate 109,147 downwards.
GGTATTTTTGCTTACGGGCTGAAAAGTAGACCCCTACGATGTTGCAAAAGCACTAATTTTAACATCCATTCGACAGACTAATAATATATGTGTACATAACCGTTAATGCATCCAAAGATGGATAATTATTTTGCCAACAGACAGTAAAATCTAAAAAATCGTTGTTAGTAGACTTATAATTATTATTAATTATCCCATATTGGAAAACGGTAACTAAAATTTATTTAATTATTTGTTGAAAATTAATTAATACAGCGCGTAATTGTTTATTAATTAGAAGTCTCCGTCCGAAGTCAAAACCGATTTAATAGTAAATGAATTTTTTATTTTTAAATCGAGTTCATCAACTCTGACACTTGTCAAGGGGGCCGGTCATCATCTACGCGTCTATTATTTTCTACTTTTTCTTTTCTTTGTGCAGCAGTCTGACTTTGATTTAAATTTGAATGGCAATGATTTTGATATCGATGCAGGGGCGTATTTCAATAAGCTTTGAAACTACTACACTGCTGGTGCTTACCCTTCAATCATTCTTTGTCGTCAATACTTACATTTGCTCTCTGACAGCGGACCCTTTATATTCAAGAAACAGTCATTTGTAAAATAACATCGGAGTTGTGTTTTAAAACAAGTCCGCAACATAAACAAACCATCTGTTATGCACATGTACCTCTGAAAGCGTAAAATTTTGTGTGTTTTGAAATAAAACTAAATAATTGTAAGTGCTTACCGTCATAAAATCATTGGTTCAACATAAAGCACCTTTGTTTTCTTTTGGAATTATTAAGAGGTCATTCGTACAGTACTAATTATATTAAGGGTCGAAGTTGCTGAATAAAATTAAGTTTTGTAGCTGTTTCACTGTCAACTACAATAAAGTGAAGGCTGAATTATTTTATTTTTTAGGATTGAAGAAAGTACAGAAACTATTTTATACTTGATACAGTACCTAAAATTCACCAATCGATATTTATTTTGACATAGCAGTTATACTTCATTTACTTTCTCTAGCGATGTGCCTCTTCCAATGTCTTGGATGCCTGCTGGCAAAATCGTAGGTAGGGAGAAAAAAGCTCATTATACTTTCGACTCTTGTTCATTAAACATTTTTTTTCATACAGTACCTGCCAAAAGTTTTGTTCAATCATGAATAGTAGTGCGAGTCAAAAACAAGCGTTAAAGCCTTTAATATGTCTTCAAATATAAATAAACATCTTGTTGATATTTTCAGTAGTAAAAGGTACCAATAACAGCACATTTGAGCAATGCAATTGTAGCGGATGAAATGGTCAATTTTTCCGTGCAGTACTGTACAGATTATACGCTTCTCACCTGTTAAGAGTTTGGCCGAGAGTTGTCTCCTTCATTTTCTGGCCTAGTGCTGTTCTTTTCTACTTTGCGCCGGTCAAACTGAAAGTCATATCGTTACAGAAAGTAAACGAAGTATACCTAATATTCACCAGCCGAAATTTATTTAGACAAAGCAGTTACCAATGGCTGCAAAGTCTTGATAAATCATTGCTATTTTTATAAATGCTAACCGTAGTCCGAATTTTTGCCTGCTCGATAAATAATTATTTAATAAACAACACTTTCCTTAAACATACGTCAAACGCTGTTTAAATTTACTTCGTGATTTATGTATTTATGTGATTGTGAAACATTACTTTCCAGTTGGCAAATTTCTCATCTTGTTTCGTTGGGATATCACACGTCGCAACAAATTCTACATAATCTAAAAGACAATTTTTCAAGGGCGCCTGATGGACAGCGTGTCGCTTATTTTATTGAATTTCGTTCTTGTAAGCGAGCGGTTGTGTAGGCGGCCGTTTTGTAAAATCGTTTTTAAATTTAGAAAGCAAATTAATTATCATCTGACATACTTCGCTTTATCGATTAGCGATGTAGGAGGCAAATAAAATATAATGGCTGCATTCACCAAACCGTTAATATGTTAATTTTTAGGTGAATCATATTTGAAAATATTTGAAACAATACTTCAGCGATGCAATTCTCCTAAAATAGATCACCAAGCACTAATTCTTTACATGCTTACAAAGATTATTCGGTTTAGTGACACTAAATATTCAATTGAAGAAAACAAAATTAGTATCTTCAAAAAAAGTATCTATTGTAAGCGATCTTTCGTATAATTTTCTAAATATTATTTTTTATTGAATTGTTTCCGAAAGAATATCATTCATGAGTATCGTAATTAGCAAAGGTTAAATCAGTTTTGTTCTTTAAATATCTATTTTTATGTTCTAATAGGCGTTTTCTTAAACTTCTGCTGGTTTGTCCAATATAAACTTTACAAAATAAAAACATTTATGAAAATCTTTAAGGCTTCCTTTTTATTTTTGATATTGCTGAATCTAAAAGAACACCGTTTTAGGAAGTTTACCGAAACTTTTGACAAAGTATTGTGAACTTCAGTATTCCGGCCAGTCATTGGTACGAAATCTGTCCGAGAACTTGAAGATACTGGATGTTAACAAGAGCATACAGTAAATTATTTTTAAAAATTGCTATCGTTTTTATGGTTCATTCGACTCTTTCGTGATTTATCGGCATTACGTTTATGAAGGGAATCAGTCTATAAAATCAGAGTTCGATAGGAAATCGAATTTTCGTCGTCATATTCGCGAATATAATCGAGAAGGGTGATCGTCGGGCACTTTACTCTCCGATTGATATCACGTAGTTTTGTCGTGAATGTGTAGAAGAGAGTCATGCAAAGACACGATGCGATACGACGTCTGTTCGTTTGATCGGGGGCGCATCACACGACCTAACAAATCGGGACTCATACATCGGCAATTTCTTTAGGAGTCCCGTGGGACAGCGCCTGGACCGTGCAGGACATCAGCGTATTCTCTTTATGTCCTTAGGAAATTATACGTTATGTGCTTCCCGTTCGTTCCCGTGTCCTTTCTCGGACGCTCGGTCACTGGACGTTACTTACGGTCTTTTTCTTTCTGCTGCATTTTGTTAAGAGTTACGAGCTCCTGCTTTATTTTTATAAGAGCTTTTTCTTACTTAGTTACTCGAGAGATGGACTCTGGAATTTATATGTTACCAAGCTTTTTGTCTCTTCCCCAATGTGTCATTCTTTTATGCGAAGAAAAAGCCTGTTAATGGACCGTCCTGGATGAGTTCTTTCGACGTGACATACGAGAAAAGAAAGAAACATTTTTAGCTAACATTCTCTTTTAAAACAAATAGTTCTCGGTAGTCAGTATTACGTCGAAACCACCAGACCGTCGATCACATTGTACCTCATCAGCACTTTTGTCATAGTTTCCGAAATTATGACTACGAACTGCTTCATATAATTTCAATCTCATACACAGTCTCCTCCTTTATTATGTCTGTAACAATAACGAATACGGACAAGTAAAGTAATTAGCAATTAGCTCCTTACGTTTCGGTTTCTTTCTAATTTTTGGAGTTTTATTTATTGTTTATGTATTAATTGTCTGGTCGTTGAAAATTAAGAAGTCTGGATGTTTTTATCGAACCGAAGATAAGATTTCAGAATAACAGCAGCTTCGGGCTATTTCAGCATTACTTATACTATCTTATTACGAAATTAATTAGGGTGATTTTTCAAAGTAAAATTGCCTGGAGAATTTAATTAAATTAGTTTCTGGAAGGCGTTTGGCAAGATATTTTTAAGAATCATTATTTTGCGTTAAGGCCTTTTATGTAAATATTATTACAATGCTTAAATACTTCTGAATATTTTAGTCTTTAACTATAGAAAAAAAAGAAAACTAAAAAATTGAAATTTCTTTAGTTTTATAACAAAATGTATAACATGTGCAGTGTTATAATTATCTATTAACAACAATTTTTAATTTCGGATTTCACTTCCTTTTTATCTATTGTTTTCATATAAATTTCTAGTTTACTTGTATTGGTTTTCCAAATACATATATGTGTAAAACAATTAGTTTTGATCGGAAAGTGATGAAAACACAGTTCAAGATTTTCATTGAAAATGCTTTTTCTAATACATATTTTATTTGATTTCGTAAGAGAAGAAACCTTTGTGGACTCTATTTCATTTAAATAAGGCATTTATGATTTTAATAAACAATTCCTATATAATAAAATAATTCGAAGTGATCTGTATTCTGTCGAAACTGTCAGACGCGGATGGCGATTGTGGTATTTTCTAAAACACGCTGTTAAGACAGCAGGTAAAAGTTGGTCTGTGTTCTATCGGAGCTGTCTGCGGCGCGCTGATGAGATCCAAAAAGATCGAAATCGCGATCCGCGTCTGGCAGTTTCGACAGAGTACAGACCACTTCGAATTATTTTATTCGATTATGGTAACGTGCCTATCACGTTGAGGTTAGCTACGCCGGGATTCGTTTCAGCAAGTAGATATCCATATATTTAAATGGACTTTGTTGGAGCATACGTAATCCTAAAATGTAGCATCGTACTACAGATGGCGTTTACCGCGCCATTTGTGGTATTTTCCAATTCCTATATAAATTTATTTTGCGACTAGGTGGTGTATGGTACTTCTATTTGACATGTTCCAATTCAGATAATAAAAGTCGATATGGCGTCATTGTGTTAGAAGTGCAATTGCGGTGGTGGTGGTGGTGGTGGCGGTGTTGTTATCTCTGCGACCAGGAAAGTGTAGATTTGTTCTTGGTGTCGTAAGAAGGATCAAATAGTCGGGCTTGGATAAAGTTTCAGATTGTTAGCGGCCCCGCGGTCTCTTCTTGACCGGATTATCTTTTCCTCAAAATTGGCAGGGCTCACCGTGCTCACTGACAATCAGAGGAACACAAATAGACGCGTAGCTATTGTCAGTTGGCCAGGACAGGACAGGACTCGGCAATGTTGCTCGTTGTGACCAATTGTGTCGAACATCGAATCTTCGAAACTTCAAACGAGAAGAAACTGCTTGTTCTTTTTTTCTCCAATTTATTTTCAAGATTCCAACTTATTACAGCAATAGTTGTTTCTGTTTCTTTTGTTCTTAATGTTAGAATTACTTTTCAAGTTAAATTTGTTTAATTTGTGTGTTAAGAAGCTAATCTCGTCTGTTTTCGTATCCAAATAGAAAGAAAACGAAGTTAATTTCGCCAATTACAGACCAAATTTTATTTGTAATACAAAGTAATTTGTTTAATAATTGCTTTTGTGTTAGTCCTTCATACTCTTGGAATTTATTGACGCAAAAATCTTTGCAATAAACTTCTTCCCGATTTTTTTTGTAGGTCTATACTGCTCCCACCTATTTAATATGATAATAAAATTGCAATCGTCACTAATCCTCGTCGTTACGTTAATCTATTAGATAGTCCTCTATTAGTTATTTGAACATTTATGGATATGTTTAGTGAAATAAAGTCATGTGAGTGTTAAATCAGTTATTTCCAAATCTTTTTACTCCGTATTTAAAAAAATTATTGGTTAATTCATTCGAATTGGTGTTATTGTTCGGTTAATATGTGGAAAATTGATTTGAAATGAATTTTCTCTTGTTGCAGTTGTAGAAGAGAAGTAAGATGTTATTACAGAATTAATTGGATTGGTTAATATGTCTTCATAGGTGTCGTTTCCTATTTAGTGTAATTCGTTCCGAGAAATTTTCCCTTTTTTCCCGTTTCCTTTCAATTTCCTTAATTAAATGGAAGCTAAAACGGCGAATCAAGCAAGCCATCAGCTCCGGCATTAGTGGTATTGTTTTCTGGACTGTCTCAGGCAGCAGTTGCAGTGTAAAAAAGCAAAATCGGTAGAGCTTGCTCCTTAAACGCTCGTAAATCACCTAATGTGATAATTAAATCGGTTTTTCCAATTAAACGCAAACACGAACTTAAAACGAGACGCTAAGAGCAGTTAAATAATAATAAATAAAAGTCATAATGACTCTCGAGCTTGTTACCCGTTCCTTTTTGTACTTTCTGTCTACTGAAAATATCCGTTCGGTGCCCCGAGCGGATGCACTGTTGATTTCTAATTAACTCGATAAATGGACCCAAGAAGAAGGTAGTTTCCATTAGCCTTGGTATTGATCATCTTCGGCTTGGAACTAATTAAGTAATTGGAATGCATTATTTGCGGGCTCTTGACTTTTTGCCTCCCGATATTATTAACTCTGTCACTTGTACTGACAGGTAGAAAAGACGGTTATTAAACGTATACTGACTACTTAGCTTAGGTTGGATACGTGTGTTATATGTTTACACACAGAGAGAGAGAGAGAGAAAGGCAGCTTCGAATGAATGGATACCATAAAATTTCTTTATCAATGATACACGTCTGTCATGACAGGTGATCGCATGTTGGAGGTCTTTCATTGCTACGAATATATTAATTTGAACGGAGGCATCCAACATGACTAAGCATAATATCTTTACCAACTCAGCTTCGTGCAGTAATCCTTCCAGCTTCCATGATAATATGTTTAAGAAAAACGATGATACGTGATCGAAAAAAGCTATCAACACTATCTACACAGTACTTCATGACAAGATACTTTAATAACGAAGCGTAAGTCACTCACGAAGATGTTCGTCTACTTTTGGAAATAATTACGAACTGCTGCCATCAAGTGGAAAACAGATTTTTAATCCATTTAGTCTTGTACCTTTGATAGGAATTACTAATCACTGGTTAAGACGAATATGTAATGAAAAACCACAGTGGATGTTTTCGAGGAAATGCAGTCTTTTAATGAAAATAAAAGATTAAGTTTTTTTGGAAATTGGGTTTAAGTAATCTCCAAATCTTGGCGTTCTGAGGAAATTTTAGAATTAGATTTCCACATAACGTCCTCAATATTATTTTAAAGTCCATCTAGTCTTGTACCTTTCATAGGAACTACTAATCACTGGTTAAGACGAATAAGGAATGAATAACCAGAGTGGATGTTTCCGAAGAAATATAGTCTTTTAATGAAAATAAAAGTATTTTTGGAAATTGGGTTTAAGGTATCTCGAAATCCTGGCGTTGATGAGGAAATTTTAGGATTAGATTTCGACTTAACGTCCTCAATATTATTTTAAAGTCCATCTAGTCTTGTACCTTTGATAGAAACTGCTAATCACTGGTTAAGACGACCAAGGAATGAGTCCTTTAATAAAAATAAAAGTAAAATTTTTTTTGGGTTTAATGTATCTCGAAATCTTGACGGTCTGAGCAAATTTTTGGATTAGATTTCGACTTAACGTCCTCGATCTTGTGAGGTACATCACTATTAGGTATTCATTAAAGTAGTACTTTTTATCACAAGGAGTTCCTATAAACAGATAAAAAAGTTTTTATTAATCCATTTGGTACAGATCTTACTGCAACATCACCTAGTCACGTCACGTAGCCGCTTTTGCTGGCAAAACTGAAAAACTCATTCGGTGGAATCCCCTCGTTCGCCACCCGTCATAATCTTAAGTCTATAGGGATCGTTTCCTTGTAAATATTTTATGGATTTATGTTGTTCACTGCATTATGCTTAACTTGCTATGCCATTTGAGCTGCCTAGCAATTCTGACAGTTGTGGGACACTGCTTTCGTCTCCCCATATATCCATCCCAGATGAACGTATCATGCACATACAACTTAAAGATATTATTGTATCACAAAATCGGTTATCTCTGTAACTCCCTCAATTCGACTTTTTGTAACGTTTAAGAGAACATGTATATGGATTCATAAGGCTAGTGTGGCTGTAATATATATGTAAGTCAATTGATTTGTAGTATAGAAAATCTATTTTAGTTTGATAAAAGTGATCGGAAGTATTAGTTTATTCATTATGTTGATAAAGCAAAACCAGCTGTCGTATTAATAACGTGAAGAACCCCAATATATTAATAAACTTAAAAAGCAGGGTTTTCAAAGAATATTCACATATCAGTAAATAAGATTTTTAGCTAGCAGATATCTCCAATTACGTATTCTGAAAATACGTTTTTCAAATTCCGTCAATACAATCATTTGCCCAATATTTCCCGACTAGGATTTTAAGAGGGGGGGGGGGTGCAGGTAGGGTTCCTAAGTGGATCGCCACACTAGTTTTTGTGGGCAATCGACAATCGGCAATCGTTTTAGTGTTGTTCGACCTGATGCGTCTGGTTTAAGTTGTCTTATAATAACAATATCAAGTGCACTTGTTGATTCCTTGTAATATAAAAGATTTCATTGAAACGACGACATAATTGAGCAAAGGGATTATTATTATATGTTTCGACTCCCACAAGGTATATTTAAATGTAAGATTGTACTTGTGTTAGATTTGGCCCTTAAGACCTATATGAAAAACACATAAGGCAATCCTCATTTTAGTATCATCACTTTTTTTGGTGGGATTTTCTCTGTATCAGCATGACCCTCATTAGCCTCATGAGGCCCGCACACTATAAATTCTAGTCGGGTTGAATTTATTTAAAATTATTTGGTAGAGGGGCCATTGAGGGTTGGCTACGCCACCGTGTCTCAAATGCCGAACTGTAACCCGTCTATAGTACATTGATTACAGGTCATACGTATGCTATGTTCATTTGTTGCTGAAATTGATAAGCTTCTGATCAACCTGTATACAATCACTGACGAAATATCAAATACACTCACGATGATGATATTATCTAGTCCAAATATTCCGTGATTTATTGAGGTGTCAGTAGTCAACGAAAAAACCGTTTCTTCTGCTAAATTGGATCTGAAAATGCTGGTCATGAACGGTTTCTAGAACGATAAATAAAAATAAAGACCACTGAATACGCGCATGTATGCATGCAACGCGCTAGCTTATAATAAATAGGCGGCTATGTACATGTACGTGAATTACAATACCGAACGATAATTGTTTATTATTCCGTTTGAGACATTACTTCAGTTATGTATAATTGTGTGCTGGCCCGTAGTCTGATGGGAAACAACATTTTACAATAAATGCACAAACACACATCGACCAATTCAATTATTCAATGCGCGTTTGACGAAAATTACCGAAAACAGGGAAAGTGTTCGTGGCATTTTTATTAGACAATTTACTAAATTATACCCTACAGTCTACACTACTGAATTTTGTATTAAAATGGCTCCATTATTACGACTTTCGAAATCTGCTCAATAAATTTTAAACATCTTTATTTTCAATTTCAAAATATGGAAGCGCATCGAATTTATACATTGTTTATTTTCTGTAGCGATGTGACCTTCAGTTTGACCGGCGCAAATTAAAAAAGAACATCACTAGGCCAGAAAAGAAAGGAGACAACTCTCGGCCAAACTCTTAACCGGTCAGGAGCGTATAATCCGTACAGTACTGCACGGAAAAATTGACCATTTTATCCACTACAATTGCATTGCTCAAATGTGCTGTTATTGGTACCATTTACTACAGAAAATATATACGAGATGTTTATTTATATTTGAAGACATATTACAGGCTTTAACGCTTGTTTTCGACTCGCACTACTATTCATGATTGAACAAAACTTTTGGCAGGTACTGTATGAAAAGGTATGTTTAATGAACAAGAGTCGAGAGTATAATGAGCTTTTTTCTCCCTACCTACGATTTTGCCAGCGCGCATCCAAGACAATCGAAGGGGCACATCGCTAGAGAAAGTAAATGAAATATAATCGTAAGTTTATTTTGGAATTCTATACATCATCAGAAGGGAGGAAATGGAACCTCTGTAAAATCATCAGGTGCAAACCAAAACATTGACACATTCCATCGTCAGTCCTAAGACTGGTTAGACACGCACCTCCACTCTTTAACTTTAACTAACAAATCCATCGAAAGTAATATTTTTCATTTAGTCTTGCGTATTTGGTCTTAGTTTTAGTCTTGGTCTTGTTCAAGAAATTAGCCTTCGTTTGCAACCATTTTCATATAAGGAATGGAGTTCTAAAACATTACTTAAATCACTATTTCAGGCGTCCATATGTTTAAATTTCCTTAAAAATGCGTCCAAAGCCACGTAGAGCTGTTTCCTTGCTTGATAAATCCATTTTAAATTCTTAATACAAAATGAGTCGTCAACGTATTGTTCCTGATCAAAACAAAATACGATAATGGTCACCATGTGTATGTAAATCCATGCGCACGTCTTTGCTTTTAAAAACAATTTAGAAAATTATCGAACGTGTTATGTTAGTGAGAAACAATTGTTATACCGAATACCACAATGCATTCGTTTTGATAATGGTTTCGTGTGGGTGGCAAACGACACTATAACGATTCATTTTTGTTTTGAGGGAAAATTGCCTATTATATGCGTTAACGTTATGCATAATGATGGCCGATTAACTTGACTAATTGAATTTTTATCCGTGGGACCACGAAAACATGTCCGATCGTCAGAGAAATTTGTTAAACGACTCTCCGTTATTTTCTAAAGACAGTACACGTAAATTACAATAAATTAACAATACCAAATTGATTATTTTACAATCTTGACACGAAAAGGGATGCCTACGCAAATTTGTTTATCTTATTTCAAACTCATTTTTCGTAACATACTTATACGAAAAAGTTCGACTATCTATTCATAAGAAACAGACAAGATACGTTGGTAGGACACCTTCCCAAATATTAAGGACTAGCTAGAGACTAAGTCTGATTAGTATACTCCGGAAAATTTGAGGGAAAAGAAGGTACATGAAAAAGAAGCAGAATGAGGGTAGTAACCCTACCGAAAGCCCGAACTGCTCTGGCAATGATGACGATGACGTTCGCGTTTTTACTTGATATTTCCACACTCAATTTATTTTTGTTTTTGTGGTAATACTTTGTCAATCGAACGCTAGCGAGTGCAAATTTTTACTAAACATTATGTACAATTGACTTGTCCACGTATCGGCTGTTTGCGAAGGTCACGGATAGGTATGTGTGTTTCCGTAACTGTTCTCAATCATTGACGGCTCGTTAACTGGGGTACTTTTTATAGGCGCACTTTTTACAAACATATTCCTCATTATTGAAATACTTGATTATCCAAATATTTGAATAGGTACATAGTTACAGATATTCAATTACCTATTGGATAATTCAATAAATGTAATAAATTCCGACCCTTACTGGAAACAGAAAAAATGACATAGAGACAAATTTTTTTATACGAAATATAAAATGTTCCATATTTTTAATGGTCATTAACTACACGTTATTGTTATACCTACTGATTAAATACTGCAATTTCTTGATATTTGTCACCACCGATGGTTATTCACTTATGCATTTATTTTTATAAATGATAATCAATTCCTCCCCTTTTTACACTTGATGTTGTAGGAAAGAAGATTAATGTTTACCCAAATTTTAATTTATCTATCACGGTTGTCATCAGGTCATCAAAGAACAAGTGTAAAAGAGCAAACAAGGAGAGGTCACTGCCTAGAGTAAATACGTTCCAGAATTATTTTCTCGACACATAAAAGGTGTAACCAATTTAAATATTAAAACTGCTCACCCTCTTTATTGTACGCGCATACAGATATATGTAGGGGGTGGTCCCTTTTGTCATACGCAGCTTTCCATAATTGTAATCGTTCACTCGATGAAGTTGAGTACGTTCACAGTTCGAGCTTTTATTTATTATTGAATCGAAGGGAGCAGAGGGTGGATCAAGTACTTAACTGTCTCTTTCCATATGCACCATTTCCTTGCCTATTTTCATAATTACAATTTCAAATTAGGTGACATATTTGCAAAACACAATTAGGATATGGAAATTTAAATTTACCGGCTGCGTTTTGTTATATCACGAGAGAGAGGGGGGAGATGCTGAAAGGGAAGCATTATCAGAAAGACATTTTTTAATCTTACAGAAAATATGTATACTTCGTTTACTTTCTGTAGCGATGTGACCTTCAGTCTGACCGGCGCAAAGTAGAAAAGAACAGCACTAGGCCAGAAAAGGAAGGAGACAATTCTTGGCCAAACTGATAACAGGTGAGATGCGTATAATCCGTACAGAACTGCACAGAAAAATTGACCATTCTATCCACTACAATTGCATTGCTCAAATGTGTTGTTATTGGTACCATTTACTACTGAAAATATCAACGAGATGTTTATTTATATTTGAAGACATATTAAAGGCTTTAACGCTTGTTTTCGACTCGCACTACTGTTCATGATTGAACAAAACTTTTGGCAGGTACTGTATGAAAAAGTATGTTTAATGAACAAG